>NC_083341.1:32901699-33118405 GCF_019175385.1 Lycium barbarum | reverse complement strand
GTTGTGATGTAGCCCTTTGAGGAGATGATGTTATGGGTTGTTGTGACAGGTTAGTAGTGCCAGATTACAGGGGAAACTCTGGCAAAATTTTTGTAGGATCCCGAGTGTTTAACATTCGAGGACGAATGTTCCAAAAGGAGAGAAGAATGTTACACCTCGGAAATTTTCCCATTAGCGTACAGTGAATAGGCTAACCAAGGACACAGTGTATACGATGTTTTGGAGACGAGTGATAACGTCCATTAGATTGGTATCGAAGTGTTGAACAATTTTAAGAAGGTTCCATAAGGATCGGAGATCAAACGAAGTAATGAGAATAAGATTCAGTGAACTGGTGGATTATACGGTCGATTATACGGACCGTATAATGGTTTTACGGCCGTATAGTGAACCGTAAAAGTGTCACAGAATGAAGTTGAGGAAAGGTGGGTTTTACGGTAGATTATACGGACCGTCTAAAATTATAGGGCCCGTAAAATGAACCGTCAAGTTGACACAGAAAAGGGCAGCCACTGGAGCAGTTTTACGGTCGATTATACGGACCGTATAAATTTATACGGACCGTATAATGGCATCGGGACAGATTTCAACTTTATAAAAAAATGATCCAAGTTCATTTTATTCATTTCTCCTTCTCACGCCACGACCCAATCTCTCTCTAGAACATTCCAAACTCTTCCAAACCAAGAATTCAAGTGAAGAATTAAGATCAACTTCATCAATCCACCAAAACCAAGTGTAAGAAACACATCAAAGGATCATTTAAGTTAAGAAATTCCATAAAAGGTGGAACTAGGGTTTTGTCAAAGTGAAGCATTTCAACTCAAGACTTGTTCAACTATCATCTAAGGTAATTTTCATGACTTTATCATGTTGTTCAAGGTATTAGAAGACTAAGAAGCATGAATTGTAGAAAGACACGGGAAATGGGTCTTGAATGGGTGAATAGTGTCACCATTGAATGATAGTGGAATTGAATCATGAATGTTGATGTGTTGTGATTATGAATACATTATAAATGATTTTTATATCATGAAACAAGTATTAAATGTGAAAAAACACAAAAATGAGTTATAAGGACAAATGTGGGAAAATTGGAAGAAAATGGTGGAATGTGATAAACGTATATAAATGATGGTTGTTGATTGTAATATTGTGGATTTTGTTGTGAACGTTGGGGAGTTGATATAGACTATGGGAAGGGTAGTATAAATAAAGGAAGTGCTGCCCAATTTTCTCTAGAAATAGTGACGTATTCCCTTAAGTCGATTAGCTAACGTTAATACGAATTCTTTCGTGAAGGTAGCGACGTGACATTAAGGAGAGCAAGCGATCGGTAGCTTAGCTAAACGACAAACGTATGTGAGGCTAGTCCTTTTCTTTCTATGGCATGAATCCCATGTTATGATTCTTTTCCCTTTTCATGATTCCCCTATATCCCGGAAAGACAAGAGCCTAAGATCATGAATAGTATGAGCCAAGAGATACGACATGACGTTCCTATAAAGTAAATGATGTTGTTCCTTGTATACACTCACCTTATCTACTCATCCCTTCAAGGTGAGGCAGAATGCTCATATATGTCCATAATGGAATTGAGGGTTCACGACCTTACGTCACCTCGATAGAATGCAGTTGTTCTAGAGTCTTTATGCATGTATGATGACAAGTATATTTTGATAAGCATATTATTATAAGTATTTTATGATGAGCATGTCATGATTGCATCACACCGGGCATAGTTGGCCGGGCAGTCACCGCCAAGGAGGGCAGCTATACGGATACACCATGACCTTTTGTGTCACGACCCAATCCCGTAGGCCGTGACTAGTGCCCGATCTGGACACTCGTATACACCTGTTAACTATAATCATCCACAGCTAGCTAACAAGGAACCTATATATATATATAGAGGCAAGACATTGCTTTAAAGCTGTTGCATGTAAGCATATCATAGTCACCTGTCTCCTGAGGAGTTATAACTTTCAACAGATTATATCGCACATAAGCCGGCAAGGCTGTCATTATATAGGAACGTCCCAGCTATACACAAGCCAACAAGGCTACCATAACATATGCATATATCTACGCAAGCCGACAAGGCTGCCACTACACACAACATTCCAAAACATATATATGCATACCCAAGCCGACAAGGCTGCTACTACGAGTGGGTACGCCCCAAAACATAAGTCATGTCCACATAACTAAACAACTATATACAGACCCACACATATGTCTACAGACCTCTAAGAGTAAAGACAGTACCATATGACGGGACAGGGCCCCGCCGTACCCTGAACAAACACATATATACAACAAACAGGATCTGTACCACAAAGCTAGGCTCCGAAACAAAGGAGCACTCCAAAATAGCTGAATAGATATCCTATGCTGGCGGATATCCGAAACGAGCGTCTGTACCTGCGGGCATGAAACGCAGCCCCCCGAAGAAAGGGGGTCAGTACGGAATATGTACTGAGCATGTAAAGCATGAAATATAGTAAATAGGATCATACTGAGACGAAGAGTGTAGAACCCAGTACAACAACCAGAAAACCATAAGACTTACCGTTGAACATAAATCATATGTGTGAGCATCATACCCACATCATTATAGGACTTAATAACATAGCTAGATAATCATCTGTACATAGGCTTATATAACGTGTCCCGGCCCTCTAGTGAGGGGCTCGGTAAATAAAATCATCATATACATGTACATAGAACGTGTCCCGGCCCTCTAGTGAGGGACTCGGTGAATAAAATCATCATATGCCATTTTGGCCGCCATCCCCAAATTATCATGTCATCATGTCATCATATCATCATATACATATACATATAACTTGTCCCGGCCCTCTAGTGAGGGACTCGGTGAAATAATGTAGTGGATCTGTGCACGAAAACATGTCCTGGCCCGGGACTCAGTGAAGGATATAACGGTAAGCACGAGCAGAGTAATAAGTAACCATATACATACAAATCATCTTTGAGACTCAATAGATAAGTAGACAAATTAGCTCTCAAGTATCAGAATGATAGCCATATTAAGTTCTTTCTAAATGTCATTACAAACTATATCAAGGAACGTCTCAGGGATCATATATATGTATCAAATTAATATGAGATAACTTATGAAAGTCAAGGACACCACTCATTATGGGATTCTTTAAGAATAGGGACTTCCATACATCATATACTAGTCAATCATATACGAGACTCAAGGGCAATAGCTAAACTATCCTGAGAGTTCTAACAGCAAGAAACGAATGAAACTCATAAGTCATGCTCGGGACTAATGAGTAGAATTACCCCCAAGGCTCATATCGTATCTTACTTACATCTAGGACATGCGAAAAGAAAGAAGGGATAGGCTTTACATACCTTTAGCGTTTAGTCGCAACACCACACGTACACGCTGCCCAATAGTACTTTATCCTATATTTAGATATCAAGAACTACGATTAGGCTACGAGGGAATCCAATATGTATTCTAACGTTAATAACCCCTTCTAAACAATTAGACGACGCTTCGTTCATATTCAAACCAACTACTACCACTAAGCCAATATCACTAGTCATGCATTCAAGTATCAACCCGAGACTATTTAAACATGACTCGAGGGAACTCCGGACAGCCCGTACCATATTCAAAACAGCCCGACCAACATACCATACAACTCCTAATTTTCCAAACTTCAACCAAAAAAACAACAACACGTTTAGCAACATCATCTATGTAATTGCAAGAAACTATATTAACGACATACTAACATCTACAACAGCCCACAACGACTTCAACTCCAATTTTTAACCATCAATTATCCTTATTCCTATTATAGAAATCATGACAATAATAATCAACATTCAAAGTAAATTTGACCCATCCTTTTTCCTAAAACAGTCCACGGCTTGGACTGTTTTCCTACATCAACACATACCATTTCTTTTACACATCAAACTCACGTTTATACATATTTTCGACACATCCAACTCACCATAACGTCCATAACAACAACAACTAAAGCATCAAATAAATCAATCCACCAATTCTCCTAAACCAGCCCCTACACGGCCTCAACATAATCACACACAACTTCATGATTTTCATTTATTTATACACACTACAATACGTTCAAACCATCCACAATACATGTAAAAGAAGATTGAACATTACTTCATATAAGCCTATCACACGGCTCACTCTAAACTTCAATAACAACATACTAACCCCAACATACACAATATTTATACATTCAATTCACCATAAAACATATGAAAAGTGTTCAATTCTTACCTTGACACTTAATCCTTCAATCGGCTAGAACCTCCAATTTATGCCTTGAATTTTAACACTTGTTCTTGCTACTCCAACGAATGCTCCACGTTATTATACACCCTCTAATGAGTTGAATTGCTTGAGAAATTTATATATTTTTTTTTTCTTTCGGATCAAAATCACAAGCTTGCCGAAAATCTTAGCTATGGCCGAGACCCATGCTCTCATTCTATCTCCATTTCCATCTCCTTTCCTTTGCCTTAGAACTTTCACCAAGCTACAAAAATCAAACTTTTTCTTTCAACCTTCAAGCTGGCCGAACACAGCCATGAGCATATTTTTCTTGCTCTTGAGTTTTGTTTGCACAAATGACTTGAAAATGGTCATTTGCACTATACTCAATCATATATATATGATTCCCAATATTGTTACACGTACTCCCTCCTTTGTTGACTCACCATTGCACCTTTTATTATTTTTTTTCTGATTTTATTATTATTATTATTATTATTATTATTATTATTATTATTATTATTATTATTATTATTATTATTATTATTATGAATCGGTTGGGGCCCACACACCTAATTAGGCTAATTAGTGAAGTAATTAAATTTTAATCCCACTTAATAATCTAAGCATGGTTAATTAATCCCTAATCTCCAATAATATTTCTATACCAAATAAAATTTATAGGCAACTTGTGCATTGAAACAAAAATCGGAAGTTAAAAGTCTCTATCTCGTACCCTAAAATAGTCTTGTCCTTAACTTGTCGTGTTTAGCTTAAAATATTCCAATGTACAAAAATACGGGATATAACATCCTTCCCCCCTTTAGAACATTCGTCCTCAAATGTTAAATTAATCCCGTCGGGTTCTATAAGAGTCTTGGGAAAGGTTCTCTTTATCGCCAACATATAGATTGGTCAGATAATTAACACAACTAAGCAAGGAGTTTAGATTACCTGTAAGCGTAGTAAACAAGTGAGGATATTTCTTCTTCATCTCCTCTTCAGCTTCCCAAGTCATCTCCTCCCTGTTATTGTTTTGCCACAATACTTTAACGGAAGCCACGTCTTTGGTACGCAATCTTCTCACTTGACGATCCAGTATAGCTATAGGATTCTCCTCGTATGATAGCTCCCCTGTCACTTGGATATCATCCACAGGGAATACCCTGGAGGGGTCACCAATGCATTTGCGAAGCATAGATACATGAAACACTGGGTGTACTGCTTCCAGATCAGATGGTAGGTCTAATTCGTAGGCAACCTGGCCTACTCTACGAACAATCTGATAAGGCCCAATGTATCTCGGGCTAAGCTTTCCTTTCCTGCCGAAACTCATAACACCCTTCATGGGTGACACCTTCAAGAATACCCAGTCACCAACCTGAAATTCCAAGTGTCGACGTCGATTATCTGCATATGATTTCTGTCGACTCTGGGCTGCCAGTAATCTCTCCTGAATAAGTTTTACCTTATCGACAACTTGCTGAACTATATCTGGGCCTATCAACTTAGTCTCACCAATATCAAACCAGCCTATAGGTGATCTGCATTTTCTGCCATATAGAGCTTCATAGGGTGCCATCTGGATGCTAGAATGGTAGCTGTTATTATAAGAAAACTAAGCGGTAAGGGATCATCCCAGCTACCCCTGAAATCCATAACACAGGCCCGTAACATATCTTGTAGTGTTTGGATGGTACGCTCGGCCTGTCCGTCTGTCTGAGGTTGAAATGTGGTGCTGAGCCTCACCTGTGTCCCCAATCCCTCCTGGAAGGATCTCCAGAAGTTAGCGGTAAACTGAGCTCCCCTATCGGAGATGATAGCTGTGGGAACCCCATGAAGTCTCACTATTTCCTTAAGATACAATCTGGCATAATCCTCAGCTGAATATGTAGTCCTGACTGGAAGGAAGTGGGCTGATTTTGTCAATCTATCAACGATGACCCAGACAGAGTCATATTTTCATGGAGTGCGAGGTAAACCTGTGACGAAGTCCATATTGATTATCTCCCATTTCCAGGTCGGAATCTCCGTCTCCTGTAACAGTCCCCCAGGCTTCTGGTGCTCGATCTTGACCTGTTGACAATTCGGACAGTGGGCAACGAACTCTGCTATATCCTTTTTTATACCATCCTACCAATACAAGCATCTAAGGTCATGATAAATCTTTGTTGACCCTGGATGAACAGAATAACGGGCATAGTGTGCCTCCCCCATAACCTGTCGCCGTAACCCTGCAACCTCAGGTACACACATTCTGCCTCTGTATCATAGCACTCCATCAGATGTAATCTCGAATGGGGTCTCATTCTTCTGAAGTGCTGTATCTCTGTAATGTACAAGAATAGGATCCTTATACTGGTGTCTCTTTACCTCTTCTATAATAGAGGACTCAGCAATACCTCGCACAGAAATTCTACTATTATCAGCATCAGCCAAACGAACTCCCAAACTAGCTAACTGACGAACCTTATGGACTATCTCTTTCTGCTCTGGTGGTACATCTACCAAACTACCCATGGATTTACGGCTGAGTGTATCTGCTACAACATTAGCCTTTCCTGGGTGATATAGAATATCAACATCATAGTCTTTCAGCAACTCTAGCCATCTCCTTTGCCGCAAATTCAGCTCCTTCTGCTTAAAGATATACTAGACACTCTTATGATCTGTATAAATGTCGACGTGCACACCATATAGATAATGTCTCCATATCTTCAGGGCATGAATCACCGCTGCTAACTCCAGATCATGGATGGGATAATTTCTTTCGTGCTTTCTGAGCTGTCGGGAAGCATAGGCTATAACTTTGCCATGCTGCATCAACACACAGCCTAACCCAACACTGGAAGCATCACAATAAATAACATAGCCATCTGGCCCCTCAAGAAGAGTTAGGACTGGAGCTGTAGTCAACTTGTCCTTCAATAATTGGAAGCTTCGCTCACAAGCGTCGGTCCACTGGAACTTAGTTGCCTTCTGAGTTAGCCTTGTTAAAGGCGCTGAAATCGAAGCAAACTTCTCCACGAATCTCCTGTAGTACCCTGGTAGCCCCATAAAACTATGTAGCTCAGTAGGTGTCATCGGTCTAGGCCAAGTCTTTACGGCCTCAATCTTCTGCGAGTCTACCCGAATGCCGTCAGCTTCAACAATATGCCCCAGAAATGCTACTGAAGTCAACCAGAATTCACATTTAGAGAATTTAGCATATAATTTCTGGTGCTGGAGGACCCTAAGTACCGTCCGCAAATGATCTGCATGCTCTTCTTCTGATTGTGAGTAGACCAGAATGTCATAAATGAACACAATCACGAACAGATCGAGGAATGGCTTGAATACTCGGTTCATCAAGTCCATAAATACTGCTGGAGCATTAGTCAACCCAAAGGACATCACCCTAAACTCATAGTGCCCGTATCGGGTCCTGAACGCAGTCTTCGGAATGTCTGCCTCTCTTACCCGCACCTGGTGATAGCCTGACCGCAGGTATATCTTCGAGAAACACTTAGCACCCTGCAACTGGTCAAATAAATCATCAATCCTGGGGAGGGGATACCTGTTCTTTATTGTTACTTTATTCAGCTGCCTATAATCAATACACATCCGCAGCGACCCATCTTTCTTTCTGACAAATAATACCGGTGCTCCCCAAGGTGATGTACTGGGCCTAATGAAGCCCTTCTCTAATAAATCCCTCAGCTGCTCTTTCAATTCTTTCAGTTCTGCAGGTGGCATTCTGTAAGGAGGAATAGATATGGGTTGAGTGTCTGGCAATACATCTATGGTGAACTCTATCTCCCGCTCAGGAGGAAGGCCTAGAAGTTCATCTGGAAATACATCTGGAAATTCATTAACTACCGGGACTGACTGAAGAGTCGGTACTTCTGCTTTCAAGTCATGCACGGGAACCAGATGATAAATATAGCCCTTTCTAACCATCTTCCTTGCCTTGAGGTATGAAATAAACTTACCCCTCGGCGATGCCGTATTTCCCATCCATTCTATAATTGGCTCCCCTGGGAACTGAAATCGAACTACTTTGCCTCTGCAATCAACGTTAGCATAACAAGAAGCTAACCAATCCATCCCCATAATGACATCGAACTCAGTCATATCTAGCTCTATCAAATCTGCCTTGGTGCAATGATTATATATGATCACCGAACAATCTCTATATACTTGTTTTGCTATAACAGAATCCCCTACTGGGGTAGCTACCTTGAATGGTTCTATAAATTCAGGTTTTATCCCAATTTTACTAGCAACAAATGGAGAAATGTATGATAGTGTGGAGCCTGGATCTATCAATGCATATACGTTCCGAGAGAAAATCGATAATATACCTGTAACCACATTTAGCGACGCCTCCTGATCCTGTCTGCTAGCCAAAGCATATATGCGGTTCGAAGGACCGCTAGAACTGGAAACTCCGCCACGGCCTGCTGGTGTTGGAATACCTTGCCCCCTAGGGCGCATAGCCACAGAAGAAGATGAACCAGCAACTGATCCAGTAGGCTGAGCTGCACCACCTGAACCACCCCTGAATGGACACTCCCTCATAATATGGCCTTGACGGCCACAAGAAAAACAAGCACCTATAGCGAGACGGAATTCCCCCGGATGATGCCTGCCACATCGAGAACACTGAGGCATAGATGGCCTCGTCTGACCTGAACTCCTGTGCATCTGTGAACCTGAAGCCATAGAGCTTTGACCAGCTCCTGAATACCCCGTGCTATCAAACCTCCTACTAGTGAATCGTGGAGGTGCACTCCGTGCTGGCTGAGAAGGATATCTACTATGCTGCTGCTGGGGCTGCCCGCCTCGAAACTCGCCAGAATACCCTGCTGATCTAGCTCTCTTATGATGACCCCTATCATGATCTCTATCTGGATGACGTCCTCTATGTCGGTTCTCTACTCCCTGTGCATATGCCTGCACTCGAGCAATATCCATACCAGGCTGAGAAGCCATTATCATACAGCTATCAATCAAATAACTATCCAGCCCCATCACGTAACGATGCACCCAATCAGCCATGTCAGCTACAATAGTAGGCGCGTACCTAGCCAACGAATCAAATTCGAGAATGTAATCTCGAACACTCCTACCATTTTGCCTCAGGTGTAGGAATCGATCAACTCTGGCTCGCCTCATATCCGGAGGTAGAAAATGGCCCAAAAAGGCTTCCACGAACTCGTCCCATACTGCTGGAGGAGCATCCTCACCCCTAGACAACTCCCAGGACTCATACCAATTAATAGCCACATCACGCAACCGATATGAAGCCAACTCAGCAGACTCAGTCTCGGTAGCTCTAATTATCCTCAACGTACGCAACATCTGTCGAATAAAATCCTGTGGATCCTCTGCGGGCTTTGACCCATAGAACTCTGGGGGGTTACAAGTCAAGAAATCACGGACCTTCAAACTATCATGTCAATCCGCATAGTCGCCTCCAAATCCGTGCCTGCGAGCCTGCCCCGACACTAACCTGGTCAATAACTGGACTGCATCCCTCATAGCCCTATCCTCCGCCCCTGGCTGGGGAGCTGGAGGCTCGGGTGCTGGAACCTCAGGAGTTGGCGGTGGAGCCGTCCCCTGATCTGCAGCTGCTGCTACTCTAGGCTCCTCTGGTACTAGCGGTGTAGCGGAGCTCGCTGACTGGAGCCTAATCTCAGGCACAGACTGGGCATAAGCTCTAGTAATCCTCCGGGTCTGAGTGGTCTCTCCAGCTACTGACTTACCCTTCTGGGCGGCTGTCGCCTTTTTTAGAGGCATCGTTGTAATCATAACAATCCGTTAGGGAGGAATTATCCTGATAATACAGCTCTATCGCACGATCTAGAGTAAGAAGGAAGGATAAAACCCTAGATGTCCTGTAGCTTCCTGTTTATAGATGTGGTGCACAACACACCGATAAACAAGACTCTACTAGACACGGTCTGTAGACACTCCGAGGATGAACCGCTCTGATACCACTTTTGTCACGACCCAACCCCGTAGGCCGTGACTAGTGCCCGAGCTGGACACTCGTATACACCTGTTAACTATAATCATCCACAACTAGCATAACAAGGAACCTATATATATATATATATAGAGGCAAGACATTGCTTTAAAGCTGTCGCATGTAAGCATATCATAGTCACCTGTCTGCTGAGGAGTTACAACTTTCAACCGATTATATCGCACATAAGCCGGCAAGGCTGTCATTATATAGGAACGTCCCAGCTATACACAAGCCAACAAGGCTACCATAACATATGCATATATCTACGCAAGCCGACGAGGCTGCCAGTACACACAACATTCCAAAACATATATATACATACGCAACCCGACAAGGCTGCTACTACGAGTGGGTACGCCCCAAAACATAAGTCATGTCCACATAACTAAACATCAACTATATACAGACCCACACATATGTCTACAGACCTCTAAGAGTAACGACAGTACCATATGACGGACAGGGCCCCGCCGTACCCTGAACAAACACATATATACAACAAAGAGGATCTGTACCACAAAGCTAGGCTCCGGAACAAAGGAGCACTCCAAAATAGCTGAATAGATATCCTATGCAGGCGGATCTCCGAAACGAGCGTCTGTACCTGCGGGCATGAAATGCAGCCCCCCGAAGAAAGGGGGTCAGTACGGAATATGTACTGAGCATGTAAAGCGTGAAATATAGTAAATAAGATCATACTGAGACGAAGAGTGTAGAACCCAGTACAACAACCAGAAAACCATAAGACTTACCTTTGAACATAAATCATATGTGTGAGCATCATACCCAAAACATTATAAGACTTAATAACATAGCTAGATAATCATCTGTACATAGGCATATATAACGTGTACCGGCCCTCTAGTGAGGGGCTCGGTAAATAAAATCATCATATACATGTACATATAACGTGTCCCGGCCCTCTAGTGAGGGACTTGGTGAATAAAATCATCATATGCCATTTTGGCCGCCATCCCCATATTATCATGTCATCATGTCATCATATCATCATATACATATACATATAACGTGTCCCGACCCTCTAGTGAGGGACTCAGTGAAATAATGTAGTGGATCTGTGCACGAGAACATGTCCTGGCCCGGGACTCAGTGAAGGATGTAACGGTAAGCACGAGCAGAGTAATAAGTAACCATATACATACAAATCATCTTTGAGACTCAATAGATATGTAGACAATTCAGCTCTCAAGTATCAGGATGATAGCCATATTAAGTTCTTTCTAAATGTCATTACAAACTATATCAAGGAACGTCTCAGGTATCATATATATGTATCAAATTAATATGAGATAACTTATGAAAGTCAAGGACACTACTCATTATGGGATTCTTTAAGAATAGGGACTTCCATACATCATATACTAGTCAATCATATACGAGAGTCAAGGGCAATAGCTCAACTATCCTGAGAGTTCTAACATCAAGAAACGAATAAAACTCATAAGTCATGCTCGGGACTAATGAGTAGAATTACCCCCAAGGCTCATATCGTATCTTACTTACATCTAGGACATGCCAAAAGAAAGAAGGGATAGGCTTTACATACCTTTAGCGTTTAGTCGCAACACCACACGTACACGCTGCCCAATAGTACTTTATCCTATATTAAGATATCAAGAACTACGATTAGGCTACGAGGGAATCCAATATGTATTCTAACGTTAATAACCCCTTCTAAACAATTATACGACGCTTCGTTCGTATTCAAACCAACTACTACCACTAAGCCAATATCACTAGTCATGCATTCAAGTATCAACCCGAGACTATTTAAACATGACTCGAGGGAACTCCGGACAGCCCGTACCATATTCAAAACAACCCGACCAACATACCATACAACTCCTAATTTTCCAAACTTCAACCAAAACAACAACAGCACGTTTAGCAACATCATCTATGTAATTGCAAGAAACTATATTAACGACATACTAACTTCTACAACAGCCCACAACGACTTCAACTCCAATTTTTAACCATCAATTATCCTTATTCCTATTATAGAAATCATGACATTAACAATCAACATTCAAAGTAAATTTGACCCATCCTTTTTCCTAAAACAGTCCACGGCTTGGACTGTTTTCCTATATCAACACATACCATTTCTTTTACAAATCAAACTCACGTTTATACATATTTACGACACATCCAACTCACCATAACGTCCATAACAACAACAACTAAAGCATCAAATAAATCAATCCACCCATTCTCCTAAACCAGCCCCTACACGACCTCAACATAATCACACACAACTTCATGATTTTCATTTATTTATACACACTACAATACGTTCAAACCATCCACAATACATGTAAAAGAAGATTGAATATTACTTCATATAAGCCTATCACACGGCTCACTCTAAACTTCAACAACAACATTCTAACCCCAACATACACAATTTTTATACATTCAATTCACCATAAAACTTATGAAAAGTGTTCAATTCTTACCTTGACACTTAATCCTTCAATCGGCTAGAACCTCCAATTTATGCCTTGAATTTTAACACTTGTTCTTGCTATTCCAACGAATGCTCCGCGTTATTATACACCCTCTAATGAGTTGAATTGCTTGAGAAATTTATATATATATATTTTCTTTCGGATCAAAATCACAAGCTTGCCAAAAATCTTAGCTATGGCCGAGACCCATGCTCTCATTCTATCTCCATTTCCATCTCCTTTCCTTTGCCTTAGAACTTTCACCAAGCTACAAAAATCAAACTTTTTCTTTCAACCTTCAAGCTGGCCGAACACAGCCATGAGCATATTTTTCTTGCTCTTGAGTTTTGTTTGCACAAATGACTTGAAAATGGTCATTTGCACTATACTCAATCATATATATATGATTCCCAATATTGTTACACGTACTCCCTCCTTTGTTGACTCACCATTGCACCTTTTATTATTATTTTTTCTGATTTTATTATTATTATTATTATTATTATGAATCTGGTGGGGACCACACACCTAATTAGGCTAATTAGTGAAGTAATTAAATTTTAATCCCACTTAATAATCTAATCATGGTTAATTAATCCCTAATCTCCAATAATATTTCTATACCAAATAAAATTTATAGGCAACTTGTGCATTGAAATAAAAATCAGAAGTTAAAAGTCTCTACCTCGTACCCTAAAATAGTTTTGTCCTTAACTTGTTGCGTTTAGCTTAAAATATCCCAATGTACAAAAATACGGGATATAACATTTTGGCATGGGCAGACACCACTAGTGGGTGGCATGAGATGGTACCCTGGACGCGGGAGGCCTGGACGCGGGCTAATGTTATTGATTATCACACTGTTCCGATATGGACGGGCAACTTACATATTATGCATACATGACATGATGATGAGTATGAGTAAGACAACATGCATTACTTCTCTTACGATTGTCAGTCAGATCCAGATGTTTCATATTGAGTTCTCATTATATTATTATTGTCTTTCTTCATTGTTTATGCCTCTCATACTCAGTACAATATTCGTACTGACGTCTGTTTTCTTTGGACGCTGTGTTCATGCCCATAGGTAGATAGGGAGGTGAGCTTGATCCAGATTCTTAGTAGCTATTAGCTGATTGAGAGCACTCCATTGTTCGGAGGTGCTTGTGATTCTCCTTTTGGTATATATGCATATTTTGGGCACGACGGAGTCTTGTTCCGTCTATGCATACAGTATGTCAGTAGAGGCTCGTGGATACGCAGTGTGGGTTAGATGGTCTCACAAGATGTTATCATATGTATATATTATTTTGATGGCCGAGAGGCAAATGTATATAAAGCATTTATGTTTCTACATAAAATATGTTTTTCCTATAATTTCATGTACAAAGTTGATAAAAAGGGCATTAAATGAGTAAGATGAGTAGTAGACCAAGCGGTGCTCGGTGGCTAGCCCCGGGTACCCGTCGCGGCCCCTAGCTGGGTCGTGACATATTATATATGAGAAAATGCGATAACGAGTTATAATCTTAATTGTGGAGAAATCAAAGAGAATTGGTGAATTGTGGTAAGTGTAGGTAAATGATGATTGTTGTTGTTATACTGTGAATGTTGTTATTAACGTTGGGAGTTGATATAGAATGTGGGAAAAGTAGTATAAACAAAGGAAGTGTCGCCCAATTTTCCCTAGAAATAGTGAAACGTTCTTATAACAGAGTAACTAATGTTAATGCGATTCCTCTCGAAGGTTGAAACGCGAGCATCGAAGGAGGACGATCAAGTGATAAGATAGTTAAACGACAAAGGTATGTGAGGCTAGTCCTTTCCTTCTTATGGCATGAATCCTATAGTATGCTTTTCTTTCTTCTCCATGAATCTCTTAAGTTCCGAAAAGATGCGAGCTGATATCCCTAATTAGCTACACAAGGTAATGAGTTAAAGTGTAGAAGTTCTAGAAGTCCATGATATGATGTCATTATTGCTTACACTCACCTCATATACTCTTCCCTTCAAGGTGAGGCAGGATGTTAATGAGTGCTCTATAAGGAAATCGGGGGATCACGACCTTACGTCACCCCGATGAAGCATAATTGTCCTTGAGTTTTTATGTATGCACTATGATGAGCATATTATACTGATGATATAACACCGCACCTATTTGGTCGGGCAGTCACCGCTAAGGCGGGCAGCTATACACCATGACGAAATGGCATGGGCAGACACCACTAGTGGGCGGCAGGAGATGATACCCCGAACGCGGGAGGCCTGGACGCAGGCTAATGATTTTCACACCGATCCGATATGGACGGGAAACTTATATAGTTATGAATATATCATATGATGATGATTGTGAGTAAGCTAACACACATCACTCCTTTTCTATGTGACAGTCATATACATACGCCCTTTATTGATGTTTCCTTTATTTTGTTGATGTGATATTATTGCTTATGCCTCTCATACTCAGTATAATGTTCGTACTGACGTCTGTTTTCTCTGGACGCTGTGTTCATGCCCACAGGTAGACAGGGAGGTGATATTTCCCCTGACTCATAGAAACTGTTAGCTGTTGAGAGCACTCCATTGTTCCGGAGGTGCTTATGGATACCCCTTTTTTTGTACATGTATGTTTTGGACACGACGGGGTCCTGTCCCATCCATAGGCGATTTTCTCAAAAATTTAGTATGATATCGATAAACGAGCATTAAATGAGTGTGATAAGCAGTAGAATGAGGGATGCTCGGTGGTTAGCCCCGGGTACCCGTCGCGGCCCCTGGTCGGGTCGTGACACCGGATCTTCATCGTATATACGCCCTATGGGGCCTGGTTCACATGCGTAGGTCGGCCATGGTAGAGGCAGAGGGAGAGTCCCAAGTTCTAGCGGTCCTCAGCACCGTATTTATGCTTTGGCTGGACGCCAAGATCTTGATTCTTCTCCTGATGTGGTCACAGGTATATTATTGGTATTTTCTCATGATGTATATGCTTTGATAGATCCGGGCTCCACATTGTCATATGTTACTCCGTATATTGCGGGTCGGTTTAGAGTCAAACCGGAGTTGATCAATCCTTTTGAGGTGTCTACACCCGTTGGTGAATCGGTAATAGCTAGCCGAGTATATAGAAACTGCATAGTAGTGATTTGTGACCGTCGTACTATGATTGATTTGCATGAGTTAAAAATGGTAGATTTTGATGTTATTATGGGCATGGATTAGTTGGCTTCTTGCTATGCCAATGTTGATTGTAGAATCAAAATGGTTCGTTTCCAATTTCCGGGAGAACCAGTTTTAGAATGGAAAGGGAATACTGCTTCACCAAAAGGTATGTTAATTTCCTATCTAAAGGCAAGGAAAATGATCACAAAAGGGTGTATTTATCATCTAGTGCGGGTTCAAGATGCAGAAGCTAAACCGCCGACTTATCAGTCAGTTCACGTAGTGAATGAGTTTCCAGATGTATTCCCGGAAGAGCTTCCAGGCCTTCCTCCCGAGCGGGAGATTGATTTTGCTATTGATGTGTTTCCAGACACTAAGCCTATATCTATTCCTCCTTATAGAATGACTCCCGCAGAATTGAAAGAGTTGAAGGAGCAATTGAAAGACTTGCTCGAGAAAGGCTTTATTAGGCCTAGTTCATCCCCGTAGGGAGCACCCGTATTGTTTGTCCGAATGAAATATGTCTCTTTGATAATGTGCATTGACTATCGGCAATTGAATAAGGTGACGATTTAGAATAAATATCCTCTTCTAAGGATTGATGACTTGTTCGATCAATTATAAGGTGCCAAATGGTTTTCAAAGATAGATTTGAGGTCCGGGTATCACCAAGTGAGAGTTAGGGAGAAAGATATCCCTAAGACAGCCTTCAGAACAAGATATGGCCATTTTGAGTTCCAGATAATGTCATTTGGGCTAACTAATGCACCGACAGTATTTATGGATTTGATGAACAATGTGTTCAGGCCCTTCCTACATCTATTTGTGATTGTATTCATCGATAACATCTTGGTGTATTCCAGATCCGTGGTAGAACGCGCGGATCATTTGCATATTGCCCTTAGAGTTCTTTAGACTCGAGAATTGTTTGCCAAATTTTCTAAGTGTGAGTTTTGGTTGAACTTAGTGACATTTTTGGGGCACATTGTTTCAGCCGATGGTATTCGGGTAGATAGCCAAAAGATTGAGGCCGTGAAGACTTGGCTAAGGCCCACAACTCCTACGGAGGTTCGTAGCTTTCTGGGCTTAGCAGGTTATTACAGGAGATTTGTAGAAGGCTTTTCTTCTATTTATGCACCACTCACAAAGCTGACCCAGAAATCAGCTAAGTTTCAATGGACAGATGCTTGTGAACGTAGTTTCCAAGAGCTGAAAGATATGTTGACTTCTGCCCCAGTCCTGACACTTCCAGAAGGATTGGAAGGATATGTTGTTTATTGCGATGCTTCAGGAATTGGGCTAGGTTGTGTGTTGATGCAACATGGTAAGGTGATTGCGTATGCTTCAAGGCAATTACAGAAACATGAGAAACACTATCCAACCCATGATCTGGAGTTGGCTGCAGTTATTCATGCATTAAAGATGTGGAGACATTATTTATACGGTGTCCATGTGGATATTTACACAGATCATAAGAGCCTTCAGTATATCTTCAAGCAGAAAGAGTTGAATTTGCGGCAACGATGATGGTTGGAATTGCTAAAAGATTATGATGTCGATATCCTATATCACCCCGGAAAGGCAAATGTTGTGCTGATGCTCTTAGACGTAGATCCATGGGAAGTTTGTGTGATGTACGACCAGAGAAAAGAGAAATGGCTCGTGAGCTCCAGCAGTTAGCTAGCCTAGGAGTTCGAGTAGTGGACTCAGGTAGCAGGGGAACTACCATTCAGAATTCAGCAGTCTCGTCACTAGTAACGGAAGTGAAGGAGCGACAATACGAAGATCCCATGCTAATGCATTACAGAGAAACACTCCCTCAGAAGGAGAAGTCATCATTTGAGAGTGAAGGAGACGGAGTTCTCCGATGCCGAGGCAGATTATGTGTTCCTGATGTGGCAGGGTTATGCCACCAAATATTGAGAGAAGCTCATTTTTCTCGTTATTCTGTCCACCCCGGAGCATCGAAAATGTACCATGATCTTAAATCTATATATTGGAATGGGATGAAGAAAGATATAGCAGAATTCGTAGCTCAATGTCCCAACTGTCAACAGGTGAAAATCGAGCACCAAAAGCCGGGCGGATTGTTGCAAGCTATAGAAATTCCATCTTGGAAGTGGGAAGTAATTAACATGGACTTCATTACAGGCTTACCCCGTTCTCGACGTAAATATGATTCTATATGGGTAATTGTGGATAGACTCACGAAGTCAGCTCATTTCTTGCAAGTCAGAACAACATATGTGGCAGAAGATTATGCAAAACTTTATGTTAAAGAGATAGTGCGACTCCATGGTGTCCCAACATCTATTATCTCAGTTAGAGGAACTCAGTTTACAGATAATTTTTGGAAGTCCTTCCAAGAGGGTTTGGGGACTCAGGTGAGCCTTAGCACGGCATTTCACCCGCAGACTGATGGACAAGCTGAACGTACCATTCAGACTCTTGAGGATATGTTACGGGCATGTAAGATAGATTTTGGAGGTAATTGGGATGATCACTTACCACTCATTGAATTTGCTTATAATAATAGTTATCATTCTAGCATCCAAATGGCACCGTATGAGGCTTTATATGGGCGAAAGTGTAGATCCCCAATTGGGTAGTTTGAGGTAGGAGAGACTAAATTGATAGGGCCAGACCTGGTCCAGCAAGCCATAGATAAATCTAAGCTCATACAAGATCGGTTATTAGCAGCCCAATGTCGTCAAAAGTCCTATGCGGATAATCGTCTAAGGGATTTAGAGTTCCAAGTGAAAGATTGGGTATTCTTAAAAGTGTCACCAATGATGGGTGTAATTAGATTTGGCAAAAAGGGGAAACTTAGTCCCCGATACATTGGGCCTTATGAGATTGTACGCAAGATAGGCAAAGTGGCCTATGAATTAGATCTACCTCCTGATTTGGAGTCAGTTCACCCAGTTTTCCATGTCTCGATGCTTCGTAAATGCGTTGGAGATCGTACTAGGATCGTACCAGTAAATGATGTACAAGTGACAGAAAAGTTAACTTTTGAAAAGGTACCCATTGCCATATTAGATAGGCAAGTACGGAGGCTTAGAAACAAAGAAGAGGCCTCAGTTAAGGTTTTGTGGAGAAACAATAACCGAGAAGGGATGAAATGGGAAGCTGAAGAAAATATGAAGTCCAAATACCCGCATTTATCTCAGCCCCTAGAAGAAATCTAAGATGAGACATCAAGATCATAAGGTATGTATATCTTTTTTTTATGCATTTGGCTCGTGTGTGGCCAAATTCTATTGCTAATATGTTGTGGCCCTATGAGGCATTGTTATTATGGGCTGTTGTGATAGGCCGGTAGTGCCATATTAGAGAGGAAACTCTGGCAAAATTTTTATAGAATCCCCGAGAATTTAACATTCGAGGACGAATGTTCTTAAGGAGGGGGGGGGGGGGGGGGAAGAATGTTACACCTCGGAAATTTTCCATTGATGCACAGTGAATAGACCAACGAAGAGCACGAAGTATGCGGTATATCGATAGTGAGAGATGATATTTGATGACCCTAATTAAGATTTCAAAGACGTTCGAGGTAGGGGAAGGAAATTTGCCAAGAGAAGGCAAGGCGTACGATAGGTATCGAAAAGGAAGTACGAGTAACGAGTTAATGACGACTTAATGATGATTTGGAGAAGAGTTATAACATCCTTTAGATTGTTAACGAGGTGATAAACAAGTGATAATAAGGTTCCCTAAGGATTGGAGATCAAACGAAGTGACAAGAAAAAGATTAGTGAAGAGATGAGTTATACGGTCGATTATACGGTCCGTATAATGTTATACGGACCATTATACGGTCCGCAGGATTATCACAGTGAAGTCCCTCACTGGTGAGATTATACGGTCACTTATACGGACCGTATAAAGTTATACGACCCGTATAATGTGTCGTATAATTGTCATAGAGGCGAGATGTTGAAGAGGTCATTTTACGGTCACTTATACGGACCGTATAAAATTATACGGCCCATATAATGTGCCGTATAATGAGCACAAAGTCGAGTGGAAAAGGGGGAAATTTCACGGTCACTTATACGTACCGTATAAGTGTCCGTATAATTTTCCCGACAGATCAGCTTTCACGCTATTAAAAAGGGACTAAGTCATTATTTCATTTCATTTTTCATCCAACACTTCAAGAACTTTCTAGAAACCCTCTTCACTCTTCATCTACAAGAACACAAGAGAAATTTATGATCAACTTCATCAAACTAAGAAAACCAAGTGTAAGAAACCCACTAAAGATCATCCAAGCCAAGAAATATCATTGGAGATGAACTAGGGTTTTGGCTCAAGTGAAGTATTTCCATCCAAAGCTTATTACTACAACATCTAAGGTAAGTTTTATGATATTTTCATGTTATTTAAGGTATTGAGAAGTTGAAATACTTGGATTGTAGGAGGAGATAGAAAATGAGTCACGAATGTGGGAATAGTGTCATTTTTTAGTAATGGCTTGGGTTGAGTAATGAGTTATGATTATAATCATGTTATAAATGACATTAAGAACATGGGATAAACATTGTATATAAGTGAAGGTAATAGTGTACTATGACCATGGGTATGGATGACTTGAAGTGAATTGAGGAATATGGATAATGTAGTTAAATAAAGACTATTGTTATGATGTTGTGAATGTATTATTGATGTTTGGGAGTTGATGTATGATATGGAGGAAGTCGTATAAATAAAGGAGATGCTGTCCAATTCTCTCTAAGCTTTAGTCATGTCTGCTAGCTATCGATTTCTAATGATAGTATAACTCTAATGAAGGTAGAAACGTGAGCATTGAAGGAGAACGTGTAAGTGATAAAATAGTTGAACGGAAAGGTATGTAAGGCTAACCCTTCTTTCATAAGGCATGGTTCTTCGGCCAAATATCTATTCTTCTATGAGCCTATGATGTCCTCCAAATGATTCTATCTTCAAAAACTACTAAGCTCATGATTCTCGATACGTTACGATTGTACTAAAATCCTTACATGATGAGTAATCCTATAAAGATAGATGTAATGAACGATGATAATGATGATGATGATAATGATGACAATGATAATAGTAATGATGCTAAAGATTCTTGCGAGCTATTATGTATATGTGTCTATGTATGACTATTATGGAACCCCGAGCTTATATGGCCGGGTAGAATGTATATTTATGTAACGCGCGCGCACCTCTGCAGTTGGGTACGGATAACCCTGAAGCCTTGGTAGGGCCAGGTATGTGAACCCTGAGCCTTGGTTGGCCAGGAATGTATGATAACCGAGCCTAGCCATGGTCGGGTACGTGAAACACTTGACTTTCGTGGTCGGGTATGCTATGTAATTGCTATGTATATGATATGGATATGTGTATGATATAGCTATGAGTATGAATACAAATATGATATGATATGAATATGAATAAGAATATGTATATGAATAAGACTATGGATACGAAATGTAAATGAGTACGGATACGAATACGGACGTGTGTACACAATCTCGCATTAGAAATGGAAAGTCCCTATGAAAAGCAAGTAAGTGCTTATGACGATGATACTCCTATCTCCCATATTATGCTATTTCCTATGTTGCTTATTGTGCTTCTATAATGATATTGATCATGCTTTGCATACTCAGTACATTCTTCATACTAACGTCCTTTTGTTTGTGAACGCTGCGTCATGCTCGCAGGTGACCAGAGAGACAGGTTTGATCCATAGCTATATTTCTCAGGGACTACGTAGCGGAGCTCGACTTCATTCGGAGCTATAGCTTTTGGGTATTGATTCTTTTGTGTACATATTAATGGGCATAGCGGGGCCCTGTCCCGCCTATATGATATGACATACTCTCCTTAGAGGCTCGTAGACATGTGTATATAGTAAAAGTTGTGTTTGGCCTTGTCGACCTATATTTTGTATGTCATTTTGTTAGCCTAGTCGGCTTATGTACATTGCTATGGGCATTGTTATTAATGGTAATATGTATATATGTATTGTTGCCCAATGGAAATAGTATGATCGATGGATAGAGAGTATGATTTAATATGTGGCTCACCTAGAGGTAAATGTGAAAGTATGATAAGAGGTGCCCGGGTGGGTTAGCATCGGGTGTCCGTCGTGGCCCTCGGGTCGGGTCGTGACTGCCACGACCCGACTAGGGGCCGTGATGGGTACCCGGGCTAACCACCGAGCACCACTCCTTCTACTACTCATCATACTCATTAAGTGTTCTTTTATCAAATTCATGCTCAAATCATAGAAAAATCATTTTTCGTTTGGAAACATAATTACTCTTATATACATAAGCCCTTCGGCTATCAAAATAATATATATATATATATATAATAGTAACATCGTGAGACCATACCACCCACACATGCGTATCTACGAGCCTCTACTAGAGTGCTAGATATAGAGACGGGACAGGACCCTGTCGTGCCCAAAATATACATATGTATACACAAAAGAATAATCAAAGGAACCTCCGGAACAATGGAGTGCTCTCAGGTCAGCTAATAGCTCCTACGAGTCTGGATCACCTCCCTGTCTACCTGTGGGCATGAACACAGCGTCCAAAGAAAATAGACGTCAGTACGAACATTGTACTGAGTATGAGAGGCATAAGTAATAATAATACGTCGATGAGATAAAGGAAGCATCAAATAAGGAGCAACCTGTAACTGACTGTCAATTATAAAAGAAATAATGCATGCTGGCTTACTTCATAATCATCATCATATCATGTGTGCATATATATATATAAGCTGCCCGACCATATAGGTACGGTGTGATAATCATTAGCCTGCGTCCAGGCCTCCCGCGTCCGGGGTACCATCTCATGCCGCCCACTAGTGGTGTCTGCCCATGCCATCGAGACATGGTGTATACGCTGCCCGCCTTAGCGGTGTCTGCCCGGCCATATAGGCGCGGTGTAATATCATCAACATGTACTCATCATAATGCATGCGTAGAAACTCAAACATAGCTATACTTTATCGAGGTGACATAAGGTCGTGAACCCCCGATCCCATTATGGAGCATTTATAAGTATTCTGCCTCACCTTGAAGGAAATAGTGTATAAGGTGAGAGTATACAATAACAACACCATTAACTTTATAGGAACATCATTTCACGAACTCTCGAATCTTTAGACTTTAGCTCATCATCATCATTATTGGGCTCGTAATATATCTCTTATCTCATGTGGCTATTCATGAACATAAGCTCTTAGCTTTCTGGGATGTAGAAGATTCATGGAGAAGAAGGAAAAATCACGCCATAGGATTCATGCCATAGAAAGAAAGGACTAGCCTCACATACCTTTTCGTCTAGCTACTCTATCGCTTGAATGTTCCTCTTCAATATTCACGTTTCTACCTTTAGGAGAGTTCATACTCATATTAGATAATCAACAACATAAGCGTGTTTGAACTAAAGCAATAGAAAATTGAGCAACAACTTCTTTGTTTCTACTACTTTCCCCATATCATATTTCAACTCCCAAATGTCAATAATAACATTCATAATATCATCATCAATGACTTTAGTCAAATTCATCATTATCCAATTCCTACAATTTCCTCTCAAGGTCATCCATAATCATAATCATACTACCACGTTACATTCATTCTCATCTAATGTTTCTCTCATGCTCTTAACATCATTCATAACGTAATTACAATCACAACATATCAATATTCATGATTCATATTAATCTACTATTCACAATTGCCACTAATCTCATCTTTTGTAATCCATTTCCATCTCGTTTCATAATCCAAGTGTTTCAACTTTTCAATACCTTAAGCAACATGTAATAATCATGAAACTCACCTTTGAATGCGTAGGAACGGGTTTTGGGTGGAAATACTTCACTTGAAGAAAACCCTAGCTTCAACTTCCAAGGGATTTCTTGACTCTAGCAACTCCAAGGAGCTTCCTTGCACTCTATTCACTTGAATGTTTGGTATTAACCTTTGATTTCCCCTTGTATTCTTGAAAATGATATGTATGGAATATTCTAGAAGTTTGGAGAGAAGTGGAAAGAATGAGAACATAATGTGGGAACATGTATTTATAGTTGCCACTTAATCAGTCCGTCGGGACTTATACGGACCACTTATACGGCCCGTATAACATTATACGGTCCGTATAAGTGTCCGTGGTTCACCACCATGGAAAACATTGTTGCTGTTGGGTTAGACGGACCATTATACGGTTCGTATAAATTTCCACGGGCCGTATAATGTGGTCGTGTAACTCACAGTTTTTCTGAATTTGTCCTCGTCGTTTCGTTTAGTCTCCAATCCTTATACAACCTTCTTGACACTTGTTTAATACTTCATCAATAATCTAAACATCCCTATAACTCGTCCTCAAGATCTTACCAAACAATCCTTAACACAATAATTTACGAAACCTTTCCTAAACCCCACTTATACTCCACTTATCCTTATCAATCCATATTTCATCAATTCATATTATTTCAAAATCTTAACGTATGCATCCTAGGACTTACTAAATATCAGTCTTATAGCCTTAAGATCTTCCTGTCATCCTTATGCTCGCCTTGGTCCATTCACTACACGACGACATGAAATTTCCAAGGTGTAACACTCTCTCCCCCCCTTTTGGAACATTCGTCCTCGAATGTTAAACACTCGGGAATTCTACGAAAATTTCGCCAGCGTTTCTCTTGTAATATGGCACTACCATCCTGTCACAACAACCCATAATAATATTGCCTCACAGGGCCACAACACAATAGTATTATAAATTGGCCACACACGACCAATATGCATAAAAAGAAAGTATACATACCTCATAATCTTGATGTTTCGTCTTGGATCTCTTCTGGGGGTTGGGACAAGTGCGGGTATGTGGATTTAATTTTATCTTCCGCCTCCCAAGTCATTTCTTCTCGGTTGTTATTTTTCCACAAGTCTTTGACTGAAGCTACTTCCTTATTTCGAAGTCTCTGTACTTGCCTGTCTAATATGGCAATGGGCACTTCTTCATATGCTAGCTTTTCTGTCACCTGAACATCATCTATTGGAACAATTTATTTGGGATCTCCAACACACTTGTGGAGCATTGACACATGGAAAACTGGATGGACTGATTCAAGCTCTAAAGGCAAGTCCAATTCGTAAGTTACATGACCCACCTTGTGGATAATTTTATAGGGTCCAACGTATCGACGACTTAACTTCCCTTTCTTGCCAAATATCATCACCCCTTTTATTGGCGATACTTTCAAAAATACCCAGTCATCAATTTGAAATTCTAAATCTCATCGGCGGTTGTCCGCATAATATTTTTGGCGACTCTAGGCTGTCAATAATCGATCTCGGATCACTTTGACTTTTTCTACCGCTTGCTGAACCAACTCAGGGCCTATTAGCTGTACTTCTCCTATTTCAAACCATCCAATTGGCGATCTACACTTCCTTCCATATAAAGCTTCATACGGAGCCATTTGGATACTGGAATGATAGCTATTGTTATATGCGAACTCAATCAAAGGTAAGTGATCATCCCAACTACCATCGAAATCTAGTACACATGCCCGTAACATATCTTTCAAGGTCTGAATAGTACGTTCGGCTTGCCCATCAGTTTGCAGATGAAATGCCGTGCTAAGCTTCACTTGAGTACCTAGACCTTCTTGAAAAGATTTCCAGAACTTGGCTGTAAATTGCGCTCCTCTATATGTGATAATGGATATCAGAATACCATGGAGTCGCACAATTTCCTTGAGATACAACCTCGCATAATCTTCTGCTGAGTATGTGGTTTTGACTGGAAGAAAATAAGCTGCTTTTGTTAATCTATCCACAATCACCCATATAGAATCTTAATTTCCTCGAGAACAAGGTAACCCCACGATAAAATCCATGTTGATCGCTTCCCATTTCTAAGTAGGGATTTCGATTGCTTGCAATAATCCTCCTGGCTTTTGATGTTCGATTTTCACTTGCTGGCAATTTGGACATTGAGCTACAAATTCTGCTATGTCTCTCTTTATGCCATCCCACCAATATATCAACTTGAGATCATGATACATCTTTGTTGCACCTGGGTGAATAAAATACCGAGAATAATGAGCTTCTTCTAGAATTTGACGGCGCAATTCTGCGATATTCGAAACACATAGCCTGCCTCGGTATCTGAGAATTACATCTATAGAAGTTTCAAATGGGGACTTCTCTTTTTCATGAAATACGTCTCTATAATGGCTCAATTGAGGGTCTTCATATTGTCGCTCTTTCACTTCCATATTCAGAGACGAAGTTGTGGGATCATTAATATCGATTCCTGCACCACCAGAATCAATTAAACGTACTCCAAGATTAGCTAGCTGATGAAGCTCATGAATCATCTCTTTCTTCTCCGGAGGAACTTCACATAGGCTACCCATTGATCGGCGGCTAAGCGCATCAACTACTACATTTGCCTTTTCGGGGTGGTATAAAACGCTCACATCATAATCTTTCAATAACTCTAACCACCGCCTCTACCGCAGATTTAACTCCTTCTGTTTGAAAATGTATTGAAGACTCTTATGATCTGTATAAATATCGACATGCACACCATACAAGTAATGTCTCCACATTTTTAATGCATGAATGACTGTAGCCAATTCGAGATCATGAGTTGGGTAGTTCTTTTCATGTTTCCGCAGCTGTCTCGAAGCATAAACAATGACTCTACCGTGCTGCATTAACACGCATCCTAACCCAACACCAGAAGCATCACAATATACAACATAGCCATCTGGCCCTTCTGGGAGCGTTAAGACCGGAGTTGAAGTTAATCTATCCTTCAACTCTTGAAAAATGCGTTCACAAGCATCAGTCCACTGAAACATAGCTGACTTCTGGGTTAGCTTCGTCAATGGGGCTGAAATAGAGGAAAATCCCTCTACGAACCTCCTATAGTACCCTGCCAATCCCAGAAAAATCCGAACTTCTGTAGGCGTCGTAGGCCTTGGCCAAGTCTTCACAGCTTCAATTTTCTGAGTATCAACTCGAAGACCATCATCTGAAATAACATGACCTAAGAATGTCACAAAATTCAGCCAAAAATCGCACTTTGAAAATTTTGCATACAATTCTCGGGTTCGAAGAATTCCAAGAACAATATGTAAATGATCTGCATGTTCTGATTCTGTGCGAGAGTATACCAGAATATCGTCAATGAATACTATCACAAATAAATCCAAGAGGGGCCTGAATACATTAATCATCAAATTCATGAACACTATCGGGGCATTAGTCAACCCAAACGACATCACTCGAAACTCATAGTGGTCATATCTCGTTCTGAAAGCTGTTTTGGGAATATCTTCCTCTCTAACTCTCACTTGGTGATAACCTGACATCAAGTCTACTTTGGAAAACCACTTGGCACCCTGTAGTT
The DNA here is from genome assembly GCF_019175385.1 of Lycium barbarum. Taxonomy (NCBI): domain Eukaryota; kingdom Viridiplantae; phylum Streptophyta; class Magnoliopsida; order Solanales; family Solanaceae; genus Lycium; species Lycium barbarum. Next base: position 33,091,033 of record NC_083341.1, on the reverse strand, counting down.
GATAAAAAAAAATCATCAATCCTTGGGAGAGGATATTTGTTCTTTATTGTCACCTTATTCAACTACCTATAATCGATGCACATTCGTAGGGAACCATCTTTCTTTCTCATGAACGAGACTGGTGCTACCCACGGTGATGTACTGGGTCTAATAAACCCCTTCTCAACCAAATCTTTCAACTGTGCCTTTAGCTCTTTCAATTCTGCCGGAGCCATTCAATAAGGAGGAATGGAAATAGGCTTGGTGTCCGGCAACACATCAATAGCGAAGTAAATCTCTCTTTTTGGAGGAACGCCTGGAAGTTCATCTGGAAATACATCCGGAAATTCACTCACTACTGGAACGGATCGGAAAGTTGGCGACTCTGCTTTGGTATCATTAACTCGGACTAGGTGATAAATATAGCCTTTAGCTATCCTCTTTCTTGCTTTAAGGTAGGAAATAAACCTACCACTCGGAGATGCTGTATTACCCTTCCATTCAAGCACGGGCTCTCCCAAAAATTGGAATCGAACTATTTTCATCCGACAATCAACATTAGCATAACATGAGGCCAACCAATCCATACCCATAATCACATCGAAATCTAACATTTCCAGCTCAATTAAATCAGCTTTGGTCTGGCAATTGCATATCACAATTACATAATTTTTATACACTTGTCTAGCTATCACGGGATCACCAACTGCAGTAGACACCTCAAAAGGTTTAATTGGCTCAGGTTTCACCCCAATACAACCAGCAACATACGGAGTAATATAAGACAAGGTAGAACCTGGATCTATCAATGCATACACATCATGGGAAAATACAGATAATGTACCTGTAACCACATCTGGGGAGGATTCAAGATCCCGTCGTCCGGCTAAAGCATACACACGGGGCTGAGTGGTACCTGAAGTAGATGCTCCCCCTCTGCCTCTACCTCGACCTGCTGAAATCTGAGAAGTCTGCCCTACCGGGCGCACTGAAAAGGAACCAGCAGCTGATCCTGTGGGCTGAACCCCAACTCTACCACTCACCGATGGGCAATCTCGCATCATATGCCCATCCTGTGGGCTGAACCCCAAATCTACCAGAAAGGACTAGCCTCACATACCTTTTCGTATAGCTACTCTATCGCTTGAACGTTCCTCTTCAATATTCACGTTTCTACCTTCAAGAGAGTTCATACTCGTATTAGATAATCAACAACATAAGCGTGTTTGAACTAAAGCTATAAAAAATTGAGTAGCATCTCCTTTGTTTCTACTACTTTCCCCATATCATATTTCAACTCCCAAACGTCAATAATAACATTCATAATATCATCATCAATGACTTTAGTCAAATTCATCATTATCCAATTCCTATAATTTCCTCTCAAGGTCATCCATAATCATAATCATGCTACCACGTTACATTCATTCTCATCTAGTGTTTCTCTCATGCTCTTAACATCATTCATAATGTAATTACAATCACAATATATCAATATTCATGATTCATATTAATCTACTATTCACAATTGCCACTAATCTCATCTTTTGTAATCCATTTTCCATCTCGTTTCATAATCCAAGTGTTTCAACTTTTCAATACCTTAAGCAACATGGAATAATCATGAAACTCACCTTTGAATGCGTAGGAACGGGTTTTGGGTGGAAATACTTCACTTGAAGAAAACCCTAGCTTCAACTTCCAAGGGATATCTTGACTCTAGCAACTCCAAGGAGCTTCCTTGCACTCTATTCACTTGAATTTTTGGTATTAACCTTTGATTTCCCCTTGTATTCTTGAAAATGATATGCATGGAATATTCTAGAAGTTTGGAGAGAAGTGGTAAGAATGAGAACATAATGTGGGAACATGTATTTATAGTTGTCACTTAATCAGTCCGTCGGGACTTATACGGACTACTTATACGGTCCATATAAGTGTTCGTGGTTCACCACCATGGAAAACATTGTTGCTGTTGGGTTATACGGACCATTATACGGTCCGTATAAAGTTCCACGGGCCGTATAATGTGGTCGTGTAACTCACAGTTTTTCTGAAGTTGTCCTCGTCGTTTCGTTTAGTCTCCAATCCTTATACAACCTTTTTGACACTTGTTTTATACTTCATTAATAATCTAAACATCCCTATAACTCGTCCTCAAGACCTTACCAAACAATCCTTAACACAATAATTTACGAAACCTTTCCTAAACCCCACTTATACTCCACTTATCCTTATCAATCCTTATTTCATCAATTCATATTATTTCAATATCTTAACGTATGCATCCTAGGACTTACTAAATATCCGTCTTATAGACTTAAGAACTTCTTGTCATCCTTAAGCTCGCCTTGGTCCATTCACTACACGACGACATGAAATTTCCAAGGTGTAACAGTGACAGAGAAGGTCTATTTGGACCACGGTAATAGATAGTGATGATGGTTTGTCCAGTAAAAAGAGTGAAAGTGATGGTTGACACGAATAACGTTGGTGGTAATTACGTAATTATTTTGATGATGGATGCAGTTGTTGATTGCGGCTTAATATGATGATTGACAGTGATAGTGGTTATTGATATTAATAAGCAACTGTGATGGTAGTAATGTAACAACCCAACCAGAGGGCCATGACGGGCACCCGGAGCTAATCCACCGAGCACCTCCGAACATACATCTATTAACCATTTCTAGGTGGACCACGAAGACAGCTCATGGTTATCATAATCTGTAAGGGCATATATCACAAGATAAAGACACATCTCTATATAAACATCAATAACTATGTCCATAAACATAGGCCAACAAGGCTACCAAAATATAATACAACAATATGAACTGATGACTATACGAGATTTCTAGCTACACATATCTGTCTACGAGACTCTATGTATAATGCAGGAATCCATGAAGATGGGGCAGGACTCCGCCATGCCCAAGTATATATATACACAAGAGTAGTACGAATAATTTGCAGCTCCGAAGCAACTGGAGCGCTTTTAAAACTCCGCTGATGAAGCTCCTAAGGGTCTGCTCCGTCTACGTGTCTACCCGCGGGCATGAACGTAGCGTCCACAAGAAAGGACATCAGTACGAATAATGTACTGTATGTTAGGAACATATATATATATACAGAAACGCCACAACATAGGCCACATCATCATCCCCGATCAAATGTGCCTTATATATATACATGAACGCCACGACATAGGCCCCATCGTCAACCCCTATCAAATGTGCCTTATATATATATATATATATATATATATATATATGAAGAATGAGAATGAGTGCAATGCATAAGTAAAATGAAATAATAGGACTCAGTAATATCACAAAATAGCTATATACATATATTATATTCATAGCATGCATGAGAGCCCAAATAAAAGCTACTACTTTATCGGAGTGGCGTAAGGTCGGTAACCCCCAATTTATATTATGGAACAATCATCATCGCTATATCTCACCTTGAAGGAAAAATTATCATAAGGTGAGATAAATAATAATGAATGAAATCAAGAAAATCCTGAAATAAACTCAATAATCTGATAATACCATCAAGACCATAAGTTTTGAAATCTCTAGAAATGGAATCATCATCATCATATAAAACATCTATCTTTAGCATCGTAAGAACTTTGAGAATCATGAACTTCTAGCTTGTTGGAAATAAGGATATTATGGACCATATGTATGGGTTCGTAAGAAAAGAGTCATGCCTTAAGAAAGAAAGGGTTTAGCCTTACATACCTTTTTGTTCTCCTACTACTTAACTCTTATCCTTCCAAGCTCGTAAATCTACATTCAAGAGAATTTAAACTATTGTTAGGCTTATCATCATATGCTTGTCTTAAGCCCTCAAATTAATTCCTTTTGAAAGCTGTTGAAATTTGGGCAGCAGCTCCCCTGTTTATATCCCTAGCCCAAAATCACAATACTAACATAACAACAACAATAGCAACCCTAATATCAACACCACTATACTCATAAAACATCCCACACGATGTTTTTCCCAATTTCTCAACCAACCATAACAATATCCACAATACCATAATCAAAGAATTATATTCAAATTAATCCAAAATTTCCTTTCAAATTCATCCCATAGTCATCATCTTCAATTCAATGCTTTGTGACTTCTCCACTTTGATTCTTTTCCTTTTCAAGAGTTATTAAACCTTTAAACCAACTCAATCTTATAGATAAGATGTGGACATACCTTATAATGGAAGAACTTCACTTCACTCAACTTCTCCCAAGCTCAAGTTTATCACAACATTGAAGAGAAGCAAGAATAATCATCTTCCATAGATTGTCTTAAGGTTTTGATGTTTGATCTTCTCTTTCAATGGTATGGAAGGTTGTGGAATGTTGTAGAACCTTCAAGAATTCTCAGTAACTCTCTTATAATGGGGAGATAAGTGTGGAAGGCTCTAGAGAAGTGTGGAGATGAGAAAATGGTGAGAAATTAGGTGATTTAGATGACTTAAAGGGGTATATATAGTAGTCCAATTCGGGTTGGGCTGGTGGGCCGAAATTAGTGGACTTTTTAAGAAGTTTCTAGCATTCCCACGTAGGTTCGCGGGCTTCTGGCAGCCCATTTTAAAATGCTCATAACTCCCTACTCCGATGTCATATCGACAAACGGTTTGTTGCACTGGAAACTAGACTCAACGAACTTCATTTCTGGCTCTTGAAGCACCTCAAAACTCCTGAGATACTAGGAGATATTCCTCTCTGAAGTTGACCCAATTGTTTTGTGGGGACCCCTGGTGGGACCCTGGCCCTGGTGGCCCATGCATGCTGACATGTCATGACTACTGGAGGTATTGTCACGACCCAACCCCGTAGGCCGTGACTAGTGTCCATACTGGACACCCAAACGTACCCAATAACCAAAACCATCATACTAGTAGAATATGTCAATATAAAAGTTAATTGGCGTTACTAGATATCGCAGACGAACAGATATAGCACGTGGAAATCGATAAGGCCATCACAGATCATAACAACCCAAAAACATATACAGAACCCACACAAGTATGTCTACAGACCTCTACAGAACATAACAGAATCATAAGACAGGACAGGGCCCCGTCGTACCCCTGAATAATGTACATATATACGATAGCAGAAGACTGTACCAAAATATGAGCTCCGGATAAAGGAGCGCTCCAAGATAGCAGAGTAAGATCCTAAACGGGCGGATCAGCAAACCTGTCGTCTGTACCTGCGCGGCATGAAAACGCAGCCCCCGAAGAAAGGGGGTCAGTACGAAATATGTACTGAATATGTAAAGCCTGAATCACAGAAACAGAGTCATAACCGGAAACAGAACGAACAGAAAAGGGATGCAAAATCCAGAATATCATATGCATATTTTCAAATCATAAAAAGTGTGTACAGAAACATATGCCATATCGTATCCGGCCCCCGCCAAGGGACTCGGCAGACAAAACGTGGTCACCCTCCCGACATTGGTGCCACAACAAATAAGGATCAGAATAGGGGATAACCCCGTAGCATAGCATATCATATCAGATGGCCATATCAGATCATATCATATCATATCAGAATAGTGTACATGGCATAACATACTCCACAACCCATGTACATGTATACCTGCCCCCTCACATCGAGGCACGGCGAATAATGCAGTGGAAGTCGCTTGAGAACATATCTTGGCCCGGGCTCAGTGAAGGAAACGTTGAGGCATCCACGAATGGAGGAGTGAGAAACTAATGCAAAATAAAATATAGCACATTTACGGAGACTCAGTAGCATAATTCAGATGACAAACCATATGACAGAAGCGGAGCAGTAATCATAGTGTATGCATTTCGGATATCCCAATAGCATATGTCAAAATAAGCTTTTTGTAATCATTTTCATGTTTCAAAATACATTATGGGGCTTATCAAAATAATTCAAACGAATGTCATATATTTCCAGAGACTCAGTAAGACCTATTGGATGACAAATCGAAATAATGAAATCGGACAGAATCATAGTGAGTGTATTTCGGATGTCATAATGGATTACAGAAGCATAATCTTTCTAAGTTCGTTTCCAAGTTCCGAAACAGTTTTACAAGACTTAATGGAATATTTAAAACAAGTTTTATTTAGTAATTACAAGCGTAGTTAAAAATATTTCTTTAAAAAAACGCTCGAAGACAAGTCATAACCACTAAAAGGGTAAAATCGAAAATAGTGGGCCCACCTCGGGACAAACGAAGCGGTGGGCTCAAATTACGTATTTTAAGCTTATAAAGTCACCTACGGAGGTTCTGGGGACATTCCATAATTTTCTAAAAAATTTGCGGAAGTTTGCACAATTCTTTCAATAAAGCATACTTATAGGGTTCAATTCCATTGAATGATAAAGGGGTATTTTCAAATGCGGATTCCGATGAGCAGAATACTTTCCGAGGCTCAAATCCGATCCTAGTACACCTAGGACATGCCAAAAGAAGAATCGGGATAGCTTTACATACCTTGTATGCTCTTTACGCCTTTCCAAATTCATTTCCCGTTTCGCCCAAAATCTGTAATTGGTCACATTTACCAATTCTCAATTTCTAATCTTTAAGTATTCAATCTTTATTCATAATTGCCTACAGAAATTTGGGCAGCATCTCCCCTATACATATAGCATCCCCGAGAATTTAACTCGGCCAAAACAATCAACAACAACCCAACAACAACACCACCAACAACAACACCACCACCAACAACAATCACTATAAAACACAATATAACATAGTTAGTCATCTTTCCAACATAATGTCATAACCTTCATTCCAACTTCGTATTTTCAAATCAATATCAACATTCTCGTATTCATTACTAATCAAGATCATTACAACATAATTCGGAAGCATTTCATATCATTTCCACAAAATATTCACAAGATATACAAAATGTACAAATTTTTCACCAAAACCATAATCCATCCAAAACTTCTAATCTTCAACATACATATTCATAACATGTTTCCATCTTCCAATTTCATCAACCATAATCATAATTTACATCTTAACAACTTCATTTTCATAATTACATAAATCGACCATAAAATCACAAAACTTCTCATAACCACTTAACAACCAATCTTTCATGCCAATATGGACTATTATCCTTCCAAATTCACCAACTAACATAATAATTCACATTTATAACTCCACTTCATAATTACATAAAAACTTCATTAAAATCACATAATTTCATATAACTATTTCCAATAATTTTCCATGCCAACTTGAACCATTTTCTTCCATTTCCAATATAAGGTCCACCACAACTACAACTAGAATACAACATAAAATTCAACTCATCTTATTTATACAACCTTACATACACATGCACACATGCAAACCCACTTTGTAAACTTTCTTATTTCCATAATTTCTACTCATTTCCATATAGTACAACATAAACCAACCTTCAAAACATAGTAAGGAGGGATAAATTCTTACCTTTTCTCTTCAACTTCTTCACTTAACCCAAGTGTGAGATTGATGGAACAAGTGCTCTTTCTTCCAAAATAATTACACCAAGTTGTAAAGGACCCTTGAATTAGTAGGAATACCACAAGAAAACAATTTTTGGGAGAAGATTTCAAAGAGCTAAAATTCCATGGTCATGGCCGAAAGTTGGGGTGGTCTTTATGTTCTACAAGTTTCTTGATTTTTTTCCACAAGTAAGTCATCTTTTAATACTACAAATTAGACCCCCCATGGGCTTGGGCCATCATACTATGGCCGGCCACCCTCACTTGGGCCTCAATGTTTCTTATTTTATTTTTTTGGGCCTAACCCGGTTGGTCCCGAGTTGGGCCTAGCCCACTGACCTTTCGACCTTAAAACATCCATATCTCCGTGTACCGACGTCACCTGGGAACCCACGACCTATGGATGTAAAGCTAATTCCATTATCTACAACTTCGATTTCTTGGTATTTTTCCAAATTCCAAATTTATAATACCGTTTTTGCCCCCCAAAGTCAGGTCACCCGAAAACGTTTCCTTAAAAATATTTGTTTGGAGGACTTCCACTTTGATTTGGCTCAAGGGTCCTTCTTGAGTTGTGTTTAACTTCACATATGTGATTCATATAATTTGTCACATGTCCCAAAAAAAAATCTTGACATGTGGGCCCCACCTCAACTTACAATTAATCCGACGTTCAAAAATACGGGATGTAACAGGTATTGTCTATGCAAGGGTCACAGACAGATCGCACCTTGATCCCTCTTCACGCTGCAGCGCTATGGGGTATCGAACCCGTGACCTCAAGCCCTTTACATTCCCCAAAGGGAATCACCTCTTACCAATTTGTTGTGGGGATCCACACTGCCCTGTGGCCTTGTGCCCTGTGGCAGTGGGGTTGCCCAACACATACTGGGGTACTGTCTATGCAAGGGTCACAGACAATTCGAGACTACACGCTGCAGCGCCTCGAACCCGTGACCTCAAGCTCCTTTCTGTCGCCTCTTACCAGTTGAGCTGCATAGACAGTACCCCAGTATGTGTTGGGCAACCCCACTGCCACAGGGCACAAGGCCACAGGGCGGTGTGGATCCCCACAAAAAAGGCTCCTTTTTTTTAGGACCCCTCGCCAGGTTGACCCTGGACCGCGAGTAGACCCCAGGATGACCCTGGACAACCCCCCCCCCCCCATGGCATGCATGCTTGACATACTTGGGCATTGTATGACTTAGGTCGCAGACGGATCGCACAACTATGCCATCTTCACTCTGCAGAGCTACGGGTATCGAACCCGCGACCTGAAGCCTTTTGTTTCCACAAAGGGAACACCTCTTACCAATTAAGCTTTCTCTGTAGCGCTTGCTACCTCAATCTTGACACACAGCACAATCAATACTTTTAACATGTCATAAAATCAATCATAAGGATATACATAATACTCGATGTCGCCACTCGTGCCTTATCTTTTTATCGCTTTTCAACACCTTTTCTTGCGAGATATCCCGTTGCCATTTGATTTTGTCCTGAATCTGTGGCTGTAATACATCCCCCTCTATTTTTGCCTAGCTAGCTAGACTCATACCTTGCGATCATTTCGAAATTATAATTGTAAAGCTCACATGCTTCTAATTCCCCTCAGGCTATTCTGGCTTCTCATATTCTTTTTTCGTATGTCTAAATCTATAGGTCTTCCTAGCATATCTTTCTACGTCCTAACTGTAAATCCTAGCGATATAACCTTACTTAAAAATCTTTACTCGTACTTGTACCCTGTCTCTTTGTCTAAGATAATCAATCTCGCATCATTTACTTTCTTGTAGCAACCAAATCGAACCTTGCGATATTTTATCTTCACTTGTATACCTACTCTCTTCTCTCCTTACACATAACCCGACATCGCACCTAATTTCTCTATCATCAAATTACCTTCACAATACCCGTCTGAAAAAATTGAGGTGAAGTCTTCTTATAAGGATTAGCTAGAAATACACCACGTATTCCTAAGGTTGTTACAATCTCTACTTCCTTCGTCAGCCAAGCAACATCACATTTAGAAGTTATATAAACAATCCAGAAGACAATTATAATTGTAATCCAACTTACCTAACCATTTCTCATCCTTGAGTTCAAGGTCGTCATTAACACCCGCAGTAACTTGGCCATAATGATTCTTAGAATAGTACCAACTATCAAATACTCAGAATCCCCTTGAAGTAGAATGACTGGTGACTTCTAAATCCTAATGTAAACTCACTTCATATAGGAAAGTTCGATAAAACGAGTCTGTGTGCCTGTCATCAACCCGTCCTGATCTTATGTGTATATATATAAACTTCTAGAGTAAAACTTTCCCCTACTCGTTAACTTTCTTTCCCATATCAATATCTCTTTGTTATCTGTTACTCACTAATCTATAAATCGTAATACTGTACTTGAATTCTTAGTGTCAACTTTCCCTATATCTTCAATAAATCTCAATTTTCTAAAATCTCGAATGCAGCTCATTCCAGTTCCTTTAATTACTAATCATTTTTCCCCTCCAGGGCTCTTCCCTTAAATTAAATTACAATCATTCTAAAACTTCTCTTTGAAAGCATCTCATAATAGTTCATTCAATCATGACTTACCAAACATCCGATTGTCACATTTTCCCTTCATTCCTTCTCTATAGCATAAACATTCAAACAATCCAATTTGTAAAAACCTAGACAGAGTTTCCTCTATACTTCTTACTGCCTTATTCCTGCACACAACCCGAAAAACACATCCAATGCCTCACAGGGCGATCACAATTACTCGTAACATCTAGCTTAAGTTCTTGTATCAAAGTCTATCAATATCAGTAAGGTAGGAAACATACCTTTCGGAGTATCAACTTCAATTCTCATCAATTACCTCATAGCGGCATAATCAACTTCTTATCCACAATCAAAACATTTAGGGTTAGAATCAGGGACATCACATCTTATAATTTAGCTCTACGACACGATCTAAGATGAGAAGGAAGGGTCAATGGTTCCTAAATGCCCTGCAACCTCTTCTTTATAAGTGTGGCGAGCTTCACACCCATAAACAAGACTCTACTGGAGACGACTCGTAGACACTCCCTAGGACGAACTGCTCTGATACCAATTTTTTCACGACCCAACTAGAGAGCCATGACGGGCACCCGAAGCTAACCTACCGAGCACCTCCGAACATACATCTCATAACTATTTCTTGGTGGACCACAAAGATAGCTCATGGTTATCATAATCTGTAAGGGCATATATCACAAGATAAAGACACATCGCTATATAACAATCAGTAACTATGTCCATAAACATAAGCCAACAAGGCTACTAAAATATAATACAACAATATGAACTGATGACGATACGGGACTTCTAGCTACACATATCTGTCTACGAGCCTCTATGTATAATACAGGAATTCGTAAAGACGGGGCAGGACTCAGCCATGCCTAAGTATATATATATACACAAGAGTAGTACTAATAATTTGCAGCTCCGAAGCAACTGGAGCGCTTTTGAAACTCCGCTGATGAAGCTCCTAAGGGTCTGGTCCGTCTACCTGTCTACCTGCGGGCATTAACGCAGCATCCAAAAGAAAGGACGTCAGTACGAATAATGTACTGAATATGTAAGGCATAAGATCAACATGTACATAAGAATCATGGAAAAACATTTGAGACACGCCAATGAGTGTGAATTTGAATGAATCCGTATGACTGTATATCAGTAATATTATATATATATAGAAACGCCACAATATAGGCCACATCGTCACCCCTTGTCAAATGTGCCTTATATATATACATGAACGGCACAACATAGGCCACATCGTTACCCCCTATCAAATGTGCCTTATATATATACATGAACACCACAACACAAAAACCACATCATCACCCTCAGTCAAATGTGCCTTATATATATATGAAGAATGAGAATGAGTGCAATGCATAAGTAAAATGAAATAATAGGGCTCGATAATATCACAAAATAGCTATATACATATATTATATTCATAGATGGCATGAGAGCCCAAATAAAAGCAACTACTTTATCGGAGGAACATAAGGTCGGTAACCTCCGATTTACATTATGAAACAATCATCATCGCTATATCTCACCTTGAAGGAAAAATTATCATAAAGTGAGATCAACAATAATGAATGAAATCAAGAAAATCCTGAAATAAACTCAATAATCTCATAATAACATCAAGACCATAAGCTTTTAAATCTCTAGAAATGGAATCATCATCATCGTTTTCATCATAGAAAATATCTATCTTTAGCATCATAAGAACTTTGAGAATCATGAACTTCTAGCTTGTTGGAAATAAGGATGTTAGGGAACATATGTATGGGTTCATAAGAAAAGAGTCATGCCTTTAGAAAGAAAGGGTTCAGCCTTACATACCTTTTTGGTCTCCTACTACTTACCGCTTATCCTTCTAAGCTAGTAGATCTACATTCAAGAGAATTTAAACTATTATTAGGCTTATCGTCATATGCTTGTCTTAAGCCCTCAAATTAATTCCTTTTGAAAGATATCGAAATTTGGGTAGCATCTCCCCTGTTTATAACCCTAGCCCGAAATCACAATACAAACAAAACAACAACAATAGCAACCCTAATATCAACATCATCAGCATCAACATCACTATACACCTAAAACATCCCACACGATGTTTTTCCCAATTTCTCAACCAACCATAACAATATCCACAATACTATAATCAAAGAATTATATTCAATTTAATCTCAAATTAATCCAAAATCGCCTTTCAAATTCATCCCATAGTCATCATCTTCAATTCAATACTTTGTTACTTCTCCACTTTGATTCTTTTCCTTTTCAAGAGGTATTAAACCTTTAAACCATCTCAATCATATGGACAAGATGGGGAACATGCCTTATAATGGAAGAACTTCACCTCACTCAACTTCTCCCAAGCTCATGTTCATCACAACATTGAAGAGAAGCAAGAATAATCATCTTCCATAGATTATCTTAAGGTTTTGATGTTTGATCTTCTCTTTCAATGGTATGGAAGGTTGTGGAATGTTGTAGAACCTTCAAAAATTCTCAATAACTCTCTTATAATGGGGAGATAAGCGTGGAAGGCTCTAGAGAAGGGTGGAGATGAGAAATGGTGAGAAATTAGGTGATTTAGATGAATTAAAGGGGTATATATAGTAGTCCAATTCGGGTTGGGCTGGTGGGCCGAAATTAGTGGACTTTTTAAGAGGTTTCTAGAATTCCCACGTAGGTTCGCGGGCTTCTGGCAGCCCATTTTAAAATGCTCATAAATCCCTACTCCGATGTCGTGTCGACGAACGGTTTGTTGCGTTGGATACTAGACTCGACGAACTTTATTTCAGGCTCTTGAAGTACCTCACAACTCCTGATATACTAGGAGATATTCCTCTCTGAAGTTGACCCAAAATTCTGCCAATTTTTTTCAAATTTTGACAAACTTATTTTCTTCGATTTGCTCGATCCCGGAATCTTCCAAAACTTTCCATACATGATATTTATCATTAATTATACTTGATAAGGGTCATGTCCTTTGGTTTGAATGTTGTCCTTCCCGGTTACGACTTACGAGATCATAATTCATCATTTACTTCATAGTTACGTACTTCCCATGGCTTGTACCTTTCAAAACTTCACGGGATGTCTTCGATATTCCATTAATACGGTGAAATACGTGGCGTGCTAATGATCTGAAAAGTGCGAGGTGTCACAAGTAATTATTGACACTAGTGGTGATAATAGTTGGTATTATAGGTTGATAGTGGTAGTGGTAATGTCGGTTGGTAATTGTGGTGATTGATTGTGGCGATGGTGGTAGTTTGAAGTGATAGTGGTGGGATTGTGATTGTAGAGTGATTGGTGATAATAATTGATGATGATGGTGTCACGACCAGTCTCGAGGGCCGCGACGAGCACCCGGTGCTAGCCCACCCGGGGACCCCTTAGCTTACTCTTACTCTTACATCTAGGTGAGCCACATAGTTAAGCATAAATTTCTATTGATCAATCATACTAGTCCCATTGGGCGACGAGGCCTTTATATCATAATTGGCATCTATGCCACATCAACGTACATAAGCCGACAAGGCTATCGGAATGATATACAAAATATAGGCCGACAAGGCCAGACATATCTAACCATATAAACGTGACTACAAGCCTCTAAGAAGAGTATAACATATCACATGAGCGGGATAGGACCCTGCTATGCCCATAATTATATACACAAAGGAATAAGTACCCAAAAGCTACGACTCCGAATGAAATGGAGCTCTGCTATGTAATCTCTGAGTAAGCAGCTATGGATCAAGCTTGTCTCCCTGTGCACCTGCGGGCATGACGCAGCATCCACAAGCAAAAGGACGTCAGTACGAAGAATGTACTGAGTATGCAAAGCATGATCAATATCAATAGAGAAGCATAGATAGCAACATGAGAAATAGTATCGAATGGGAGATGGCAATATCATCATCATATGCACTTGCTTGCCTTTCTTAGGAACTTTCCATTTCTAATACGTGTTTACATACATACATCCATATCCGTATCCATTCCATATCTGTACTCGTAATCGTATACATACCTTTACTCGCATTCATAGCATATCATATTCGTTTTCATACTTAACCATATCATATTCATAATCATATCATATACATAGCATACCCGACCCCGAGGGTTCGATGTTTCACGTACTCGACCTTAGCTAGGCTCGGTGTTCATACATACCTGGCCAACCAAGGCTCAGTGTTACACGTACCTGGCCCTACCAAGGCTCAGTGTCATCCATACCCAACTGCAGTGGTGTGCACGCGTTACGTAAACATACATACATATACATCAACACATATACTACCCGGCCATATAAGCTCGGTGTTTCATAGTAGCCATACAAGGGCATACATACATATAGCTCATAAGCATCTTTACTATTATCATTACTTTCATCATCGTCATCATTATCATCATCGCTATTACCATTATAGTCGTCATTAATATCATTATTCATCACACTTATCTTTATAGGCTTACTCGTCATACGAGAAACTTGGTACAATTGTAGCATATCAAGAATCGTGAGCTTAATAACTCGAAAGATCGAATCATTTATGAGACATCATAGACTTATGGAATAGTTAGATGTTTGGCCAGGGAACCATGCCTTATGAAAGAAGGGTTAGCCTTACATACCTTTTCCGTTCGACTATTTACCACTTGCACGTTCTCTTTCAATGGTTGCGTTTATACCTTCATTAAAGTCATACTATCGTTAGAATCGACAACTAGCACACATGGCTAAAGCTAGAGAAAATTGGACAGCATCTCCTTTATTTATACGACATTCCTCCATATCGTAATTCAACTCCCAAACATAAACAATGCATTCACAATACCATAACAATGGCCGTTAATCATTTACGTTAACCACATTATCCACGTTTCTAGACTTACTTTCAATTACTCATATCCATGGCTATAACACACAACTATGTCCATTCACGTACATTGCTCATCTCATGTTCTCAACATCATTTATAACACATTTACATCACAATACATCAAGACTCATAACTCAATTCAAACTATTTCTCAAAATGTCACTATTTATCATTCATGACCTATTTTCCTATACTCATCTAATGTCCAAGCATTTTAACTCTCAAATACCTTAAACAACATATAAATACCATAAATCTTACCTTAGATGTTGTAGGAACAAGCTTTAGTTGATAATACTCCACTTGAGCAAAAACCCAAGTTTATCTCCATGAGATTTCTTGACTTGAAAGATCCTTAATGGGTTTGCTTACACTTGACTC
The DNA here is from genome assembly GCF_019175385.1 of Lycium barbarum. Lineage (NCBI taxonomy): Eukaryota > Viridiplantae > Streptophyta > Magnoliopsida > Solanales > Solanaceae > Lycium > Lycium barbarum. The sequence continues at coordinate 33,075,697 of NC_083341.1, read as the reverse complement.
ACTTGTTTAATGTTTTTGATCACCAAATATCCTTGAATGCTTGTGGAATATATGTAGAGAGATGTTTTAGAGAGAAGGGGTGTGGAGTAGAAGTGAAATGAAATAACCTTGGTCCCTTTATTTAATGACTTAAAATCTTATCTTAACTGAACAACATAGTGGTCATAAACTTGGTTTACGGTCCCTATTCCAGTTTACGGACCATCCTTCATGGTAGTATTTAATCATAACAGAACCAGAAACTCAGGCTGAAACATGGTGATTTACGATCACGGTTTACGGGGGGCCGTAAACCACTTTACGGTCCGTATTTCAGGTCGTATTTAACCATTTGATCATTTGGCAGAAAGTTGAAGTTTTGGAAGCCAAAATATCACATGGAAGTTTATGGACAGTATACCACTTTACGATCCGTATTTCACTTTACGACCAACTAGCCAGAATGCAAACCTGCAACTTTTCACATCTCTAAAGCCTATAATTATTCATTATGGAGCATAACCTATCTCTTATTGCAATTGCCTTCAGAATCTTACTTAGGGTCGTCAAATGTCATTTCTCACTCATGGAAATATCGTATACGCGTACTCATCACTAGTTCATTCACTTGCGTATTAACGGAAGATTTTTCGAGGTGTAACATTCTTCCCCCCTTAAGAACATTCGTCCTCGAATGTTAAAGTCTTTGGGAATTCCATGAAAATTTCGCCAGAGTTTCCCTTATAATATGGCACTACCGTCCTGTTATAACAACCCACAATATCGATGCCTCACAGGGCTACAACACGATAGCATAAAAATTTGGCCACCCACGACTCAAAAAGCATAAAAGGAAAACATACATACCTTATAATCTTGACGTCTCGTCCTGGACTTCTTCCACGGGCTGAAATAAGTGTGTGTATCTGGATCGCATACTCTCTTCCGCTTCCCATGTCATTTTTTCTCGTTTACTGCTTCTCCATAGAACCTTAACTGAGGCCACTTCTTTGTTTCTAAGCCTCCGTACTTGCCTGTCAAGTATGGCAATGGGTACCTTTTCATAAGTCAATTTCTCTGTCACTTGCACATCACTTATTGGCACGATCCTAGTAGGATCTCCTACACATTTCCGAAGCATCGAGACATGGAAAACTGGATGGACTGACTCCAAATCCGGAGGTAGATCTAATTCATAGGCCACTTTGCCCACTTTGCGCACAATCTCATAAGGCCCAATGTACCGGGGACTAAGCTTCCCGTTTTTGCCAAATCTCATTAAACTCTTCATAGGTGACACTTTCAAGAATACCCAATCTTTCACTTGGAACTCTAAGTCTCTTTGACGATTATCTGCATAGGACTTTTGACGACTTTGGGCTGCTAACAACCGATCTTGGATGAGCTTGACTTTCTCTATAGCTTGCTGGACCAAGTCGGGCCCTATCAATTTAGCCTCTCCTGTTTCAAACCACCCAATTGGGGATCTACACTTTCGCCCATATAAAGCTTCATACGGTGCCATTTGAATGCTGGAATGGTAACTGTTATTGTAGGCAAATTCGATGAGTGGAAAATGATCATCCCAATTTCCTCCAAAATCTAGCATACATGCTTGCAACATATCTTCAAGAGTCTGGATGGTGCGTTCAGCTTGGCCATCGGTCTGTGGGTGAAATGTCGTGCTAAGGCTCACTTGGGTCCCTAGACCCTCTTGGAAGGACTTCCAAAAGTTAGCTGTAAACTGAGTCCCTCTATTGGAGATAATAGATACTGGAACACCATGGAATCTCACTATTTCTTTAAGGTAAAGCTTTGCATAATCCTCTCCCACATAGGTCGTCCTGACCGGTAAGAAATGAGCTGACTTTGTGAGTCTATCCACAATTACCCATATGGAATCGTACTTACGTCGGGAACGGGGTAAGCCTGATATGAAGTCCATGTTAATCACTTCCCATGTCCAAGTTGGGATTTCTATAGCTTGCAACAATGCACTCGGCTTTTGGTGCTCGATCTTCACTTGTTGATAGTTGGGACATTGAGCTACGAATTCCGCTATGTCTTTCTTCATTCCATTCCACCAATATATAGACTTAAGATCATGATACATTTTCGTCGCACCAGGGTGAACAAAATAACGAGAACAATGAGCTTCTCTCAAAATCTGGTGGCGTAAACCTGCCACATCGGGAACACATAATCTGCCTCGGCATCGGAGAACTCCGTCTCCTGAAATATCAAATGAGGACTCCTCTTTCTGAGGGAGTGTATCTCTGTACTGCATTAGCATGGAATCTTCGTATTGTCGCTCTTTCACTTCTGCTACTAGCGACGAGGCTGCTGAATTTTGAATAGTAGCACCCTTGCTACCTGAGTCCACTACTCGAACTCCTAGGCAAGCTAACCGTTGGAGCTCACGAGCCATTTCTCTTCTCTCTAGTCGTACATCACATACACTTCCCATAGATCTGCGGCTAAGAGCATCAGCTACAACATTTGCCTTTCCAGGGTGATACAAAATATCGACATCATAATCCTTTAGCAATTCCAACCATCGCCGTTGCCGCAAATTCAACTCTTTCTGCTTGAAGATGTACTGAAGACTCTTATGATCTGTGTAGATATCCATATGGACACCATATAAATAATGTCTGCATATCTTTAACGCATGGACCACTGCGGCCAATTCTAGATCATGGGTCAGATAATTCCGCTCATGTTTCCGCAATTGGCTTGAAGCATACGCAATCACTTTACCATGTTACATCAACACACAACCTAACCCAACACCAGAAGCATCGCAATAAGCAACATATCCTTCCAATCCCTCTAGAAGTGTCAAGACTGGGGCGGAAGTCAACCTACTTTTCAACTCTCGGAAGCTACGTTCAAAAGCATCTGTCCATTGAAACTTTGTCGATTTCTGGGTCAACTTTGTGAGTGGTGCAAAAATAGAAGAAAACCCTTCAACGAATCTCCTATAATAACCTGCTAAGCCCAGAAAGCTACGAACCTCCGTCGGAGTTGTGGGCCTTGGCCAGGTCTTCACGGCCTCAATCTTTTGACTATCCACTCGAATACCATCGGCTGCTACAATATGCCCCAGAAATGCCACTGAGTTCAACCAAAACTCGCATTTGGAAAACTTTGCGAATAACTCTCGAGTTCGAAGGACTCCGAGGATAGTACGCAAATGATTCACATGTCCTGCCTCGGATCTAGAATATACCAAGATGTCGTCGATAAATACGATCACAAATAAATCTATAAAAGGCCTGAACACATTATTCATCTGTTACACCTCGAAAAATTTCCCGTTGATAAGCAAGTGAATGAACTAGTGATGTGTGCGAGGAGTGCGAGTGTATAATGTTTCATGAGCAATGTGCGTAAATGGACGAGAATGATTAGAATGAAAGGTTGAAAGTTGGCAAAACTGCCCAGTGATTGTAAAGTGCAAAATACGGACCGTAAACTGGTATACGGTCCGTAAACTGGAAGGTCGTAAACTGCCATGCAAGGCTTCGACTTTCTGCCCAGTGGAGAAATGGTAAAATACGACTAGGAGGACGGACCGTAAAGTGATTTACGGCCCGTAAACCATGGTCGTAAATCACCATGCATGCAGCCTAAAGTTTCTGGCGCTGCTTAAGGTTAAAGACGACCACGAGGGACGGTCCGTAAACTGAAATACGGACCGTAAACTGAAATGGACGACCACTGTTCACCCTAGTACAGATTATCAGTTCATTAAATATAAGGACCAAGACTTGTTTTATTTCATTTCTACACTACACAACTTCTCTCTAGAATCATCTCTCTACATTTATTTCATAAGTTTTCAAGGACTATAAGCCACCAACAACATAAACAAGTGAATCAAGTGTAAGCAAGCCATTAAATACCATTCAAGTCAAGAAATGCAAATGGATAAAAACTAGGGTTTTGCCCAAATTGGAGTATTATTAACAAAAGCTTGTTCCTACAACTTCTAAGGTAAGATTCATGATTTTTACATGATGTTTGAGGTATTGAAGAGTTGAAATACATGGATTGTAGAAAATATGGTCAAGTAGGTCATGAATGATGAATAGTGGCATTTTGAGGAATAGATTGAATTGAATCATGAATGTTGTTGTGTTGTGACATGAATGCATTATAAATGTTACTAAGATTATGAACTAGACACTTTAGACGAATGGACGAAGTAGGATGTTATGACCATGAATATGGGTGAATTAGAGGCAAATTAAGGAGTCTAAATAATGTGGATAACGTGAATGACTAATGGCCATTGTTATAATACTAATGAAGGTATAGACGCTAGCATTGGAAGGAAGCGTGCAAGTGTAAAATAGTCCGACGAAATGGTATGTAAGGCTAACCCTTCTTTCATAAGGCATGGTTCCTTGGCCAAACTCTTAAATCCTCTATATGAGTATGTTGTATTCAAGTGATTGACACTCCGAGCTCATAAGCTCACGACCCTCGATACGTGCTACGAATGTACTACGCACCCCATTGACGAGTAAGCATAAGATAGAGATGTAGCGAAAACGATGATGATAGTGATGACGATGATAATAATAATGATGCTAAAGGTGCCTACGGGCTATTATATTCACATGTGCCTATGAAGGGCTATAATGACACCCCGAGCTTATATTCGGTAGAGCTAGCGTCGTATAGGTTGAGGGATGTCTCAATCCAGTGGTATACAGTTTGGATGGCTTCACGGGGAGCCATTGCACCTCCACCGGTATGGCAAGAGATTGTTGATGCTTTTCTCCGTCATTATATGCCTCCAGAAGTTCGGCGAGCTAGGGCAGATAAATTCTTGAATTTGAGGCAAGGTAGCACGAGTGCTACAGAGTATAGTCTCTACTTCAACTCCTTGGCCAGGTATTCTTCGGCCATGGTAGCGGATATGGGCGATCGGGTGCACTGGTTCGTGAAAGGCCTAGGGCCACACTTAATGGATAAATACTTGACTGCGTCCCTTCAGGATGGCATGGATATTGCACGCATTCAGGCACATGCTCAGGAATTAGAGGAACACCTACAGCAGCGGAGAAATAAACGTGAGCAAGACAGGGGACATAGCAAGAGGGCTAGACCTTCGGGTTCGATAAGTGAGTCTAGGGGCGGGCATAGACAACAGTTCCCCAGGCATTCAGGCTATCCTACGACCAGTACACCTCCACAGTTTACGGGGCAGAGATTTGATAGATCTACTCATTTCGGGCTGAGTCATGGTTACTCGGGGTCTCAGTTTAGAGGTGATTCAGGCCAGCCAAGGCCACATGTACCACGATGTTCCCAGTGTGGAAAGTTGCATTGGGGTTAGTGCCGATCAGGTTCAGACGCTTGCTATTCATGTGGCCGGCCAGGCCATATCATGCGTGATTGCCCCTCAATTCATGGCAGAGGTAGTACCCAGCCTTCAGGGTCAGCAGTCGGATCTTCAGTATCTGTACGCCCTACGGGGCTAGGTTCACATGCGCCAGCTATCCATGGTAGAGGCAGAAGGAGAGCTCCCACTTCTAGCGGTCCTCAGCACCGTATTTATGCATTGGCTTGACGCCAAGGTCTTGAGTCTTCTCCTGTCGTAGTCACAGGTATATTATCGGTATTCTCTCATGATGTATATGCTTTGATTGATCCGGGCTCCACATTGTCTTATGTTACTCCATATATTGCGGGTCGATTTATAGTCGAGCCGGAGCCGATCAAACCTTTTGAGGTGTCTACGCCCATTGGCGAATCGGTGATAGCTAGCCGAGTGTATAGAGATTGTGTAGTCGTGATATGTGACCGCCGTACTATAGCTAACTTGCATGAACTAAAGATGGTAGATTTTGATGTCATTATGGGCATGGATTGGTTGGATTCTTGCTACGCCAATGTCGATTGTAGAATGAAAATGGTTCGCTTCCAGTTTCCGGGAGAACCAGTTTTAGAATGGAAAGGAAATACGGCGTTACCAAAAGGTAGGTTTATTTCCTATCTGAAGGCAAGGAAGATGATTACGAAAGGGTGTATCTATCACTTAGTGCGAGTTGAAGATGTTGAAGCTGAGTCGCCGACTCTTCAGTCTGTTCCGGTAGTGAATGAATTTCCAGATGTGTTCTCGAAAGAGCTTCCAGGCCTTCCTCCCGAGCGGGAGATTGATTTTGCGATTGATGTGTTGCCAGACACTAAACCCATATCTATTCCTCCCTATAAAATGGCGCCCGTAGAACTGAAAGAGTTGAAGGAGCAATTGAAAGACTTGCTTGATAAAGGCTTCATTAGGCCCAGTTCATCCCCGTGGGGAGCACCTGTATTGTTTGTCTGAAAGAAGGATGGCTCCTTGAGAATGTGCATTGATTATCGAAAATTAAATAAGGTGACGATTAAGAACAAATATCCTCTTCCGAGGATTGATGATCTATTTGATCAATTGCAAGGTGCCAAGTGGTTTTCAAAGATCGATTTGAGGTCCGGGTATCACCAAGTAAGAGTTAGGGAGAAAGATATCCCTAAGACAGCCTTCAGAACAAGATACGGTCATTTTGAGTTCCGAGTGATGTCGTTTGGGTTAACTAATGCACCGGCAGTGTTTATGGACTTAATGAACAATGTATTCAGGCCTTTTCTGGATCTATTCGTGATTGTATTCATCGATGATATCCTAGTGTATTCTAGATCCGAGGCAGAACATGCGGATCACTTGCGTATTGTCCTTGGAGTTCTTCGAACTCGAGAGTTATTCGCGAAGTTTTCCAAATGCAAGTTTTGGTTGAACTCAGTAGCATTTCTGGGCCACATTGTTGCAGCTGAAGGTATTCGAGTGGATAGCCAAAAGATTGAGGCAGTGAAGACTTGGCCAAGGCCCACGACCCCTACGGAGGTTCGTAGCTTTTTGGGTTTAGCAGGTTATTACAGAAGATTTGTTGAGGGTTTCTCTTCTATTTCTGCACCGCTTACAAAGTTGACTCAGAAGTCAGCCAAGTTTCAATGGACAAACGCTTGCGAATGTAGTTTCCAAGAGTTAAAGGGTCGATTGACTTCTGTCCCAGTTCTGACACTTCCAGAGGGATTGGAAGGATACGTTGTTTGTTGCGATGCTTCAGGTGTTGGGCTAGGCTGTGTATTGATGCAATAGGGCAAGGTGGTGGCATATGCTTCCAGGCAGTTACGGAAACATGAGCAGAATTATCCTACCCATGACGTAGAATTGGCCGCGGTGGTCCATGCATTAAAGATATGGAGACATTAATTATATGGTGTCCACGTGGATATTTATACAGATCATAAGAGTCTCCAGTACATCTTCAAGCAGAAAGAATTGAATTTGCGGCAACGACGATGGCTAGAGTTACTAAAAGACTATGATGTTGAGATCCTGTACCACCTCGGAAAGGCAAATGTTGTGGCTGATGCTCTTAGCCGTAGGTCGATGGGAAGTCTAAGTGATGTACGACCAGAAAAGAAAGAGATGGCCCGTGATCTTCAGCAGTTAGCTAGCCTAGGAGTTCGAGTGGTGGACTCAGGTAGCAGCGGAGCTACTATTCATAATTCAGCAGTTTCTTCGCTAGTAGCGAAAGTAAAAGAGTGACAGTATGAGGATCCCACGCTAATGCAGTACAGAGATGCACTCCCTCAGAAAGAGGAGTCATCGTTTGATATTTCAGGAGACGGAGTTCTCCGATGCCGGGGCAGATTATGTGTTCCCGATGTGGCAGGTCTACGCCACCAGATTTTGAGAGAAGCTCATTGTTCCCGTTACTCCATTCACCCTGGAGCGACGAAAATGTATCATGATCTTAAGTCCGTATATTGGTGGAATGGTATGAAGAGAGATATAGCGGAATTCGTGGCTCAATGTCCTAATTGTCAACAGGTGCAAATCGAGCACCAAAAGCCGGGTGGATTATTGCAACAAGCTATAGAAATCCCGACGTGGAAGTGGGAAGTGATTAATATGGATTTCATTTCAGGCTTACCTCGTTCTCGACGTAAATATGATTCCATATGGGTGATCGTGGATAGACTCACTAAATCAGCTCATTTCTTACCGGTCAGGACGACCTATGTGGCTGAAGATTATGCAAAGCTTTATCTTAAAGAGATAGTGAGACTCCACGGTGTTCCAGTATCTATTATCTCCGATAGAGGAACTCAATTTACAGCCAAGTTTTGGAGTTCTTTCCAAGAGGGTTTAGGGACCCAAGTGCGCCTTAGCACGACATTTCACCCCCAGACCGATGGGCAAGCTGAACGTACTATTCATACTCTTGAAGATATGTTACGGGCATGTATGATAGATTTTGGAGGAAATTGGGATGACCATTTGCCACTCATTGAGTTTGCTTACAATAACAGTTATCATTCTAGCATTCAAATGGCACCGTATGAGGCTTTATATGGGCGAAAGTGTAGATCCTCGATTGGGTGGTTTGAAACTGGAGAGGCCAAGTTGATAGGGCCAGATTTGGTCCAGCAAGCCATAGAAAAAGTCAAGCTCATACAAGATCGGTTGTTAGCGGCTCAAAGTCGCCAAAAGTCCTATGCGGATAATCGCCGAAGAGACTTGGAGTTTGAAGTGAAAGATCGAGTATTCTTGAAAGTGTCGCCAATGAAGGGCGTTATGAGATTTGGCAAAAAGGGGAAGCTTAGTCCCCGGTATATAGGGCCTTACGAGATTGTGCGCAAAGTAGGCAAAGTGGCCTATGATCTAGATCTACCTCCATATTTGGAGTCAGTTCATCCAGTATTCCATGTCTCGATGCTTCAGAAGTGTGTTGGAGATCCTACGAGGATCGTCCCAGTGAATGATATTCAAGTGACAGAAAAGTTAACTTATGATGAAATACCCATTGCCATATTAGATAGGCAAGTACGGAGGCTTAGAAACAAAGAAGTCGCCTCAATTAAATTTTTGTGGAGAAATAACAATCGAGAGGAAATGACATGGGAAGCGGAAGAGAATATGCGATCCAAATACCCACATTTATTTCAACCATTGGGAGAAGTCCAAGATGAGACGTCGAGATCATGAGGTATGTATGATTCCCTTTTATACATTCAGGTCGTGTGTGGCCAAATTTCTAGTGCTGTTGTATTGTTGCCCTGTGAGGCATTGTTGTTAAGGGTTGCTGTGACAGGGTGGTAGTGCCACATTACAGGGGAAACTCGGGCGAAAGTTTTATAGAATTCCCCAAGCCATTAACATTCGAGGACGAATGTTCCTAAGGGGGGTAGAATGTTACACCTCGGAAAATTTCCCGTTGATACGCAAGTGAACGAACTAGTGATGTGTGCGAGGAGTGCGAGTGTATAATGTTTCATGAGCAATGTGCGTAAATTGACGAGAATGATTAGAATGAAAAGTCGAGAAATTTGAAAAGTTGAAAGTTGGCAAAACTGCCCAGTGGTCGTAAAGTGCAAAATACGGACCGTAAACTGGTATACGGACCGTAAACTGGAAGGTCGTAAACTGCCATGCAAGGCTTCGACTTTCTGCCCAGTGGAGAAATGGTAAAATACAACCAGGAGGACGGACCGTAAAGTGATTTACGGCCCGTAAACCATGGTCGTAAATCACCATGCATGCAGCCTAAAGTTTCTGGCGCTGCTTAAGGTTAAAGACGACCACGAGGGACGGTCCGTAAACTGAAATACGGACCGTAAACTGAAATGGACGACCACTGTTCACCCCAGCACAGATTTTCAGTTCATTAAATATAAGGACCAAAACTTGTTTTATTTCATTTCTACACTGCACCACTTCTCTCTAGAATCATCTCTCTACATTTATTTCATAAGTTTTCAAGGACTATAAGCCACCACCAACATAAACAAGTGAATCAAGCCATTAAATATCATTTAAGTCAAAAAATGCAAATGGAGAAAAACTAGTGTTTTGCTCAAAGTGGAGTATTATTAACCAAAGCTTGTTCCTACAACTTCTAAGGTAAGATTCATGATTTTTACATGATGTTTGAGGTATTGAAGAATTGAAATACATGGATTGTATAAAATATGGTCAAGTAGGTCATGAATGATGAATAGTGGCATTTTGAGGAATAGTTTGAATTGAATCATGAATGTTGTTGTGTTGTGATATGAATGCATTATAAATGTTACTAAGATCATGAACTAGACACTTTAGACGAATGGACGAAGTTGGATGTTATGACCATGAATATGGGTGAATTAGAGGCAAATTAAGGAGTCTAAATAATGTAGATAACGTGAATGACTAATGGCCATTGTTATGATACTAATGAAGGTATAGACGCTAGCATTGGAAGGAAGCGTGCAAGTGTAGAATAGTCCGACGAAAAGGTATGTAAGGCTAACCCTTCTTTCATAAGGCATGGTTCCTTGGCCAAACTCTTAAATCCTCTATATGAGTATGTTGTATTCAAGTGATTGACACTCCGAGCTCATAAGCTCACGACCCTCGATACGTGCTACGAATGTACTACGCACCCCATTGACGAGTAAGCATAAGATAGAGATGTAGCGAAAACGATGATGATAGTGATGACGATGATAATAATAATGATGCTAAAGGTGCCTACGGGCTATTATATTCACATATGCCTATGAAAGGCTATAATGACACCCCGAGCTTATAATGCCGGGTAGAATATATGTATATGGATGTATATATATATATATGTATGTATATGATTACGTAACGCGCGCGCACATCTGCAGATGGTACGGATAACCCTGAAGCCTTGGTAGGGCCAGGTAGAAATAACATTGAGCCTTGGTTGGCCAAGTACGTATGAAACACCGAACCTTATGGTCGGTACGCTATGTATGTATATAAGTGTATGGATATGTATATAATATGAATATAAATGTGAAAAGACTATGTATACGAATACGAGCCCTATTATGAAATACGCATGAGAAATGGAAAGTTCCTATGAAAGGCACGTAAGTGCCATGATGATGATATTATTGTCTTCCCTCCTATGCCACTTCATATATTGTCTATGATGCTTTTACATTGATGTTAATCATGCTTTACATACCCAGTACATTCTTCGTACTGACGTCCTTTTGTTTATGGACGCTGCGTCATGCCCGCAGGTGCACAGGGAGACAGACTTGATCCATAGCTGCTTATTCAGAGATTACATAGCGGACCTCCATTTCCTTCGGAGCCATAGCTTTTGGGTACTTATTCTTTTGTGTATATAATTATGGGCATAGCGGGGTCCTGTCCCGCTCATGTGATGTGTTATACTCTTCCTAGAGGCTCGTAGTCATGTGTATATGGTTAGACAGGTCCGGCCTTGTCGGCCTATGTTTTGTATATCCTTTTGTTGGCCCCGTTGGCCACGTACATTGATGTGGCATAGATGCCTATGGTGATATAAATGTACTGTTGTCCAATTGGGACTAGTTGACGAATGGATGGAAATGTATGTATAATTATGTGGCTCACCTAGATGTAAGTATAAGAGTAAGCTAAGAGGGTGCTCGGGTGGGCTAGCACCGGGTGCTCGTCGCGGCCCCGAGTCGGGTCGTGACATCATCAGATCCATAAATGCCGTCGGCGCATTAGTTAGCCCAAATGACATCACCCGGAACTCAAAATGACCATATCTTGTTCTGAAGGCTGTCTTAGGGATATCTTTCTCCCTAACTCTCACTTGATGATACCTGAACCTCAAATCAATCTTTGAAAACCACTTGGCACCTTACAATTGATTAAATAAGTCATCAATCCTCGGAAGAGGGTATTTATTCTTAATCGTCACCATGTTCAATTGCCGATAATCAATGGACATCCTCAAGGATCCATCTTTCTTTCGGACAAACAATACGGGTGCTCCCAACGGGGATGAACTAGGCCTAATAAAGCCTTTATCAAGCAAGTCTTTCAATTGCTCCTTCAACTCTTTCAATTCTGCGGGAGCCATTCTATAAGGAGGAATAGATATCGGCTTAGTGCTTGGCAACACATCAATAGCAAAATAAATCTCCCGCTCGGGAGGAAGGCCTGGAAGCTCTTCCGGGAACACATCCGGAAATTCATTTACTACGGGAACTGTCCGAAGAGTCGACGATTCAGCTTCTACATCTTGAACCCGAACTAGATGATAGATGCAACGTTTCGTGATCATTTTCCTTGCCTTTAGATAGGAAATAAACCTACCTTTTGGTGACGCCATATTCCCTTTCCATTCTAAAACCGGTTCTCCCGGAAATTGGAAACGAACCATTTTCATTCGGCAATCAACATTGGCATAACAAGAAGCCAACCAATCCATGCCCATAATAACATCAAAATCCACCATTTCTAGCTCATGCAAATCAATCATGGTAGGACGATCACAAATCATAATTACACAATTTCTATATACTCGGCTAGCTATTACCGATTCACCAACGGGTGTAGATACCTCAAAAGGTTTGATCGACTCCGGTTCGACTCTAAATCGACCCGCAATATAAGGAGTAGCATATGACAATGTGGAGCCCGGATCCATCAAAGAATACACATCATGAGAGAATACCGATATTATACCTGTAACCACATCAGGAGAAGACTGAGAACTCTCCCTCTGCCTCTACCATAGACGACTGGCCCATGTGAACTTGGCCCTATAGGGCACATGGAAGATGAAGATCCAACTACTGACCCTGAAGGCTGGGTCCTACCTTTACCATGAATCGAAGGGCAATCACGCATAATATGGCCTGGTTGACCACAAGAATAACAACCCTCTGAACCCAATCGGCATTGACCAATGCAACTTCCCACGCTGGGAACATCGTGGTACGGGCGGCCTTGCCTGTCCCGAATCGCCTCTGAACTGAGACCCTGAAAAACTCTGACTCGGCCCAGAATAAGTAGATCTATCAAATCTCTGGCCTGAAAACCGTGGAGGTGCACTGGTCATAGAATAGCCTGAATGCCTGGGAAACTGCAGCCTGTGCCCACCTCTAAACTCACTCGTTTGACCCGAAGATTTGGCCCTCTTGCCCTGTACCCTATCATGCTCGGGCTCACTTCTTTGCTATTGCAGACTTTCTTCTAAGTTCTGAGCATAGGCCTGAATGCGTGCAATATCCATATTGTCTTGAAGGGATGCAGTCAAGCACCTATCCATCAAGTGTGGCCCTAGGCCTTTCACAAATCGGTGTACCCGGTCACCCATATCCGCTACCATAACCGTACCATACCTAGCCCAGGAATTGAAGCGGAGACTGTATTCTAAAGCACTCATGCTACCTTGCCTCAAATTTAAAAACTTATCGGCTCTAGCTCGCCGAACTTCTGGAGGCATGTAATATCGGAGAAAAGCATCCACAAACTCTTGCCATACCGGGGGAGGTGCATTGGCTCCCCGTGAAGCCATCCAAACCGTACACCATTGAATCGAAACATCTCTCAATCTATATGAGGCTAGCTCCACCGATTCGGTGTCCGAAAAATGTATCAATCGAAGCGTCCTCAACATACCATCAATAAAATCCTGAGGGTCCTCCTCCGGCTTTGACCCGAAGAATTCCGGAGGGTTCAAAGTAATGAAGTCGCGAGCCCTTGCACAAACGACCCTATCACCTTGCCCTGAACTTTGCCTCTGGGTCTGGGCCGCAACCAATTGAGTCAGCAAATTAATGGCCTCTCTCACATCTTGGCTCGAAGCATCCGGTGGAGGAGCTGGAGGTGCTGGAGCTGGGGCAGAGGCTCCCTCACGCTCCTCTAATATAGGCACTGAACGGGAGGACTGAGGTTGAGCCGCACTCTGGGACTCACTTCCCTCTACTACCGGTGGCGGTGCTTTTTCAGCCCGCTTTTCTTCCACCGTCTTGCCCTTTTGGGCTGCTGTAGCCTTTCTCTTTACAGGCATTTCTGAAATACACACCACACGATTAAGGAACAGGAATTTCTTATATCACAGCTCTATCGCACGATTCTTATGAAGAAAGAAGGTCATTTATTCCTAAAATGTCCGCAGCTTCTTGTTTATAAGTGTGGCGCACAACACACCCATAACCAAGACTCTACTAGACACGGCTTGTAGACATACCCTAGGACTGAACTGCTCTGATACTACTTTTGTCACGACCCTTCTCGAGGGCCGCGACGAGCACTAGGTGCTAGCCCACCCGGGCACCCCTTAGTTTACTCTTACTCTTACATCTAGGTGAGCCATATAGTTAAGCATACATTTATATTGATCAATCATACTAGTCCCATTGGGCGACAAGGACTTTATATCATAATTGGCATCTATGCCACATCAACGTACATGAGTCGACAAGGCTATCAGAATGATATACAAAATATAAGTCGATAAGGCCAGACATATCTAACCATATACACGTGACTACGAGCCTCAAAGAAGAGTATAACATATCATATGAGCGAGACAAGACCCCGCTATGCCCATAATTATATATACAAAGGAATAAGTACCCAAAAGCTACGGCTCCGAATGAAATGAAGCTCTGCTATGTAATCTCTGAGTAAGCAGCTATGGATCAAGCCTGTCTCGCTGTGCACCTGTGGGCATGACGGAGCATCCACAAGCAAAAGGACGTCAGTACGAAGAATGTACTGAGTATGTAAATCATGATCAATATCAATATAGAAGCATAGATAGCAACATGAGAAATAGCATCGAATGAGAGATGGCAATATCATCGTCATATGCACTTGCTTGCCTTTCTTACGAACTTTCCATTTCTAATACGTGTTTACATACATATATCCATATCCGTATCCGTTCCATATCTGTACTCGTAATCGTATACATACCTTTACTCGCATTCATAGCATATCATATTCGTTTTCATACTTACCCATATCATATACATAATCATATCATATACATAGCATTTACATAACATACCCGACCCCGAGGGTTCGGTGTTTCACGTACCCGACCATAGCTAAGCTCGGTGTTCATACATACCTGACCAACCAAGGCTCAGTGTTAGACGTACCTGGCCCTACCAAGGCTCAGTGTCATCCATACCTAACTGCAGTGGTGTGCGCGCATTACGTCAACATACATACATATACATCTACACATATACTACCCGACCATATAAGCTCGGTGTTTCATAGTAGCCATACAAGGGCATACATACATATAGCTCATAAGCATCTTTACTATTATCATTACTATCATCATCGTCATCGTTATCATCATCGCTATTACCATTATAGTCGTCATCAATATCATTATTCATCACACATATCTTTATAGGCTTACTCGTCATACGAGGAACTTGGTACAATCGTAGCATATCAAGAATCGTGAGCTTAATAGCTCGGAAGATCGAATCATTTATGAGACATCATAGACTTATGGAATATTTAGATGTTTGGCCAGGGAACCATGCCTTATGAAAGAAGGGTTAGCCTTACATACCTTTTCCGTTCGACTATTTACCACTTGCACGTTCTCTTTCAACGGTTGCGTTTATACCTTCGTTAAAGTCATACTATCGTTAGAATCGACAACTAGCACACATGGCTAAAGCTAGAGAAAATCGGACAGCATCTCCTTTATTTATACGACAGTCCTCCATATCGTAATTCAACTCCCAAACGTCAACAATGCATTCACAATACCATAACAATGGTCGTTAATCATTTACGTTAACCACATTATCCACGTTTCTAGACTTACTTTCAATTACTCATATCCTTGGCTATAACACACAACTGTGTCCATTCACGTACATTGCTCATCTCATGTTCTCATCATCATTTATAACACATTTACATCACAATACATCAAGACTCATAACTCAATTCAAACTATTTCTCAAAATGTCACTATTCATCATTCATGACCCATTTTCCTATACTTATCTAATGTCCAAGCATTTTAACTCTCATATACCTTAAAAAACATATAAATACCATAAATCTTACCTTAGGTGTTGTAGGAACAAGCTTTAGTTAATAATACTCCATTTGAGAAAAAACCCTAGTTTATCTCCATGAGATTTCTTAACTTGAAAGATCCTTAATGGGTTTGCTTACACTTGACTCACTTGTTTAATGTTGTTGATCACCAAATATCCTTGAATTCTTGTGGAATATATGAAGAGAGATGTTTTAGAGAGAAGGGGTGTGGAGTAGAAGTGAAATGAAATAACCTTGGTACCTTTATTTAATGACTCAAAATCTGATCTTAACTGAACAGCACAGTGGTCGTAAACTTGGTTTACGGTCCGTATTCCAGTTTACGGACCGTCCTTCATGGTCTTATTTAATCATAACAGAACCAGAAACTCAGGCTGAAACATGGTGATTTACGATCACGGTTTACGGGCCGCAAAACCACTTTACGGTCCGTATTTCGGGTCGTATTTAACCATTTGATCATTTGGCAGAAAGTTGAAGTTTTGGAAGCCAAAATACGACTTGGCAGTTTATGGACCGTATACCACTTTATGGTCCGTACTTCACTTTATGACAAACTGGCCAAAATGCAAACCTGCAACTTTTCACATCTCCAAAGCCTATAATTATTCATTATAGAGCATAACCTATCTCTTATTGCAATTGCCTTCAGAATATTACTTAGGGTCGTCAAATGTCATTTCTCACTCATGGAAATATCGTATACTCGTACTCATCACTAGTTCATTCACTTGCGTATTAACAGAAGATTTTTCGAGGTGTAACAGATGGTCCGGCACATCATACTCTTTAGGGATTGTGTCATGTCAATTTTCATGGTGAATATCTTGCGTATCCACCCTGAAAACGAGAGCTCGAGGCGATGATGATAATTAATAGTGATGATGGTGATAACACTTTGATGGCAGGTATTGATAGTTAATGATAATACTAATTGTGGTTAGCAATAATAATGGTGGATGTAATTGGTAATAATGAAAGCTATAATGGTGGAGGAAGTAAGTAGTTGTTGGTGATAATTGTCACGACCCAACCGGAGGGCCATGACGGGTACCCGGAGCTAACCTATCGAGCATCTCTTAACATACTCTCATAATCATATCTAAGTGAGCCACATGGCTAACTCACAATCGCTACGAACAAAAAATACACAAGTTCCATCGAACATAGGCACGTCTATAAACATCATTAACTATGCCCATATATACAAGCCGACAAGGCTGCCAAAATGATATACAACATATAAAACGATAACGTCATGTGATATCTAGCTATGTACATATATCTACGAGCCTCTACATGGAGTATGTGATATCATAAAGACGAGACAGGACCTCACCATGCCCAATTATGTGAACAAAAGAATAATACCAACTAACTGCAGCTCCAGATCAATGGAGCACCTTTATGCACTCACTGATGAAGCAGCTGAGGGGTCGGGTCCATCTCTCTGTCTACCTGTGGGTATGAATGCAGCGTCCACAAACAAAAGGACATCAGTACGAACAATGTACTGAGTATGTAAGGCATGAATAGCAACATGATAAAAGCATAAAGATAACGTAAGATAAAGAGAATAAGTTATACCTCTTAAGATGACTGGCACACATACTTAATGTCACACCCCAACCTGGGGGATGTGGCCGGCACCCGACACTCGAAGGCCCGAGCGAACCAATCGTGATATCTGATCTCTGTAATATAAATCATGAGCTAACAAGGCCCAGTAACATATTTATGCATAACAGAGACTGACAAGGCCAACAAAACGCATCAACACTAAATGATAGTTTGTAAGCCTCTAAGAGTACTAAATGTAAGAACTAGTCGGGACAGGGCCCCATCGTATCCAACCCCATCTAAATATATATATATATATATATATATATATATATATATATATATATATATATATATATATACATGCATGCATCCTATTTGATAACTCTGACCGGCAACTCCGGAGAATGGAGCGCGAACATCCCTACCGAACTCTGGTACCCTACTAAGAAAGGTACACCAATCCGTCTACCTGTACCTGTGGGCATGATCACAGCGGACAAAAGGCGTTACTACGAAATATATATTGAATATGTAGGGTGTTAAGTGTAAGCATAAGAAATAAAAATAACAAGAGGGGAGATATAGAGGCAACCTAAACTCTGAAACAAGCTGCTGAGGGAAATCAGAACCACAACGTGAATATAACTATATGCTCGTAAAAATCATTCCTCACGGTGGAGGCTTATAACATATCATATCATGTAATAATATATATCCCTCTGTGGGGTAAGCTCATCACCATCTTTTCCCAACTGATCAGTGGCAATGCATAGCTACGTGCCTACCCGGTCATCTCCGATATGACTCGGTAAAGAAAGAAACATGTCTAGGTGCACATATAAGTGCCTACCTGGCCGACTATAGCGCAGCTCGGTAATGAAAATAATTACATATATATAAGTGCAATGCAAGACTCACCCTCAGAAGAGGTATCATATGAAGAGTCGAAGTGACCTATCATCGTTACCCTCCGACTATTGTTATTGTCGCTATGTTCTTTATCTTTTTAATTCAAGAGACAACACATATGTAGAATTGGAGATATACTTCAATAAGGATTATATAAGTGATAAAGATAGGCTCAACTAAATAAAATACCATTAACTCAACCTCAACATGAAGAATAACATAGTGAACAACCTTTTCCCAATCGACAAGAAAGATACGAGGTGCAGGAAAGTACTACAACACAAGCCAATATAAATCAAGGAAACAACATTCACCATTAGGGAGTGAAATCAACTCAACTTTAACGAAAATACTACCACGATGAACATAATACTTCTCTCGGTAAACAAGAAGGATATGAAATGTGAGAAAGTGTTTCAATGTTAACTATTCATGAGAAGAAGTAAGGTTAATCATTTTGGAACATCAATACATGTTTGACGAAAATGATAACCAAACGGAATATGGAAGCATCGAGAGTTCTTTTATACAAGTCATATAGGAAGTAGAGATTAGCTCATTCATTCTTGGTTATGATCAACACAAGTCAACATGATAACATTTTAAAAAAACGCATTTGAATTCTAGTCATGCCAAGAAAAGAAGAGAAAATCCCTACATACCTTAACGACGAAGTTTTCCACGTTTCGCGAGTCCTCGAATACCTTACGAATAATAACCTACATCATACAACCAATTTGGGATCAATTCCCAGTTCATAGCTTATGGAAATACTCATTGACGCATTTCGTCGAACAACTTGCAAGCGTAAGTTGGTAGGGTCATTTGTAGTTCAATTCCTCCATACAAAACTACCATTTTCTTCTCCCTTACTCATATTCCTCATTATCATTCCATCCATAACTCCATAATTTGAAGGAATGCATTTAAACAACAAGAAACAGCCTAACCAATCAAGTTCATCCATAAGAATTTATATGAGTTCATAAGAGTGGTATTCATGGGATTTTCTCCCCAATTTCTAAGTCTAAACGTTTGTAAAGTTCAAGGAGATGCAAACAAGGTTAAAACATACTTGAAGTGATGTATAAAACTGTAAACTATAAATTACTTCAAGGCAAAGTTTTCATCCGAAAAACAAAATAGTGAAGAAATCACGATTCTGTAATCGCCATGTTGTTCTTCATGTTAAAATTTATTGATTTGCACTTGGATTGGTTAGGATACATGGGGGATTTATCTGGAGAATATATTAGGGTTTCCTTGGTCTTTGAAGATGAAGAAATGGAGATAAAATCATGAAAAAGGTGATATATATACAAGGGCAAAAATTAAGCCATTGACCAAGGTCCTCTGTCCCACAGCAGTTTGCACCCTTGGATGGAAATGCAAATATCTCTCTACACCGACATCATATCAACGAATGGTTAAATGCGCTGGAAACTAGACTCGAAGGCATTCGATTTTGTGGGTGGATAACCCAGTAACTCTAAGTAGATTGAGAGAAAAGCTCCGAGACATTTGTCCCAAAGTTTAGTAAAATTTACAAACTAAACTTGCGACGCCCTTTGTCGACTTTCATATTACAACTCGTTTGACTTCCAAACTTAACAAGAGACCATTATAAGATTCAAATAATTCATATAATTGCTTTCTTAGCATGTGAAGCACTCTTAATCACACCCAAAAGTACAAGTTATCGTATTCTCAACTTGCCGACTTTTGACGAAACTCTTCCTTTTTGATTCATTGATCCTCCAAACCTTCCGCCACTTACTAATATTCTTTATAGACTCTTATAACCATTTATATTAATAAGGTCAATCCCTTTTGACCTCAAGATAATTTCTTTTGAACTTGCGTCAACTAACTCATAATGCGACTTTAACGTGCGAAAATTCGGGGTGTAACATTTAACCTTTCTCTAAAGGAAACATTTCATACATACATGTATAATAATACTGTACCCGGCCATATAGGCTCGGTGTTATTCGTACCTGGCCATAACAAGGTTCGGTGTCATGCGTACCGGGCCATATCAAGGCTCGGTGTTATCCGTATCCAACTGTAGTGTTGTGCACAATAGTTATCATATCATACCCGTCCATATAGGCTCGGTGTCAGAACATAGCTACATATACATATATAAGTATGGCATACATAAGAATCCAAAGGAAGCATTGCAACTCTATCAGAGTGACATAAGGTCGGTAAGCCTCCGATTACCATTATGGAATCATCATCATCACTATATCTTTCCTTAAAGGTAAAATATCATAAGGTGAGATCAATGACGATGAACAAGATCTACAATATCATGAGAGCTATGAGAATCATAAGCTTCTAGCATTTTTAGGAAATAGAACATCATGGATATCATCGGTGGGTTCACAATAAAGAAATCATGCCTTTACAAAGAAAGGGTTAGCCTTAACATACCTTTACATCTTCTTATCTACTTAGCATTCTCCTCCAAAACCCATAAAATCAACATTCAAGAGGATTCATACTAAGGTTAAGTCTTGAAAACACTCTTAAGTTCAAACTAATGTAGTTAACGAGCTAGCGGAAATTGGGCAGCACTTCCCCTATTTTTTCATCTTCCAC
Organism: Lycium barbarum; assembly: GCF_019175385.1. Lineage (NCBI taxonomy): Eukaryota > Viridiplantae > Streptophyta > Magnoliopsida > Solanales > Solanaceae > Lycium > Lycium barbarum. The sequence goes on along the minus strand of NC_083341.1, from coordinate 33,054,735 downwards.
CAAATTACAAATCAACTCCCAAACAACAATAATAACATCCAAAAAATCTAAATCAAGAAGTTATATTCAATCTAATCTCAAATTCTATCGAAAATCACCTTTCAAGTTCACCTCATCTTCACTTCAACACTTTATGACTCCTCTTCTATGATTCTTTCCTTTCCAAAACTTGCTAAACCTTTAAATCGTCTTAATCATACAAATAGGATGAAGAACATACCTTATAATGGAAGAGCTTCACCTTACTCAACTCCTTCCAAGATCAAGTTCATCACCACCTTGAAGAAAAATAAGAACAATCACCTTCCATGGATTATCTTTAAGGTTTTGATGTTGATCTTCTCTCTTGATGATATGGGAAGGTTTGGAATGATATGGAACCTTCAAGAACTATCTAGAAGTGTAGGGAAATAAGTGTGGAAAGCTAATGTGAAGAGTGGGGTCCTTTGGGGTTTACAAAGGTGTCCAATCCACCCCACTGCTCCGTTTTGCGGTGAGTATGCGGTCGCATATTGCCCCATTTTCCCCAGTTTCGCGAAAATGCATTCTTTTCGATTCGTTTGACCTCCAATCATTATGGAAACTTCTTGGCACTTGTATAAAACTTCATTAACGATCTAAGGGCCCTATAGCTCCCCCTCAAGGTAATGCTAAACAACGTATAACTCAAATAATACGAAACCTTCCCAAAACATAACTCAACTCCAATTTCTTCAACGAACTTACTTCCACCACTTCATATGACTCTGAAACCTTAAGGTATACACTTAAAATTATCAAATACCCTTCTCAACCTTCTAAGGGCTTCATGTCCACTTTAGGCTTGCGTTAGTTTACTCATAAATGCAAACGACACGAAATTTCCAAGGTATAACAATAATGGTAGTAATGGTTGTATTATTGGCTAATAGCAGTGATAGTGATGGTAATGATGCGACATCGGTGACAATTGTGATAATGGAGGAGGTTAGTTGGTAGTAACCATTGGTGGTAGTCATGGCTGGCTGCGATTGTGCTGGTAGTTATTATGCTAGTGAACATGATTTGTGGTGGTGATGGGTGATGATAGTTGTGATAGTGCAAATGGTGGTTGTAAACATAGCGGGTGGCAAATGTTTTGAATGACTGTCACGCACCAAAATCACTTGAATAGCACCGGACACTCTAGTTACTTTAAATGAATCAATTCCACATGATACACCTTGATCATATGCATCTGTAATCACATTCAAACAGTTTGAAAAGCGTGCATAAAATATAGACTTTAAACCAAATCTGTCTTATCACGTGTAAATGAAAATATATAAAGTAATAATACATTATTTATGCATATCATTTGAGTAATCATAAATATAAGGGAAAAATACATAACTTGTCCCTTAAATTTGTTCCGGAAGGTCAGGTGCATACTACATTTATTAACACTCCCTTAAAAATACAGAACCAATCTTGTGGCAGACAGTGTTTTACATGCAATGCCACATCGTCTGTGTTACACCCCGTACTTTCGTACATTAAGTTCTTCGTGAGTTGGTCTTTATAGATTTGGAGAGCGGAATTATCTTCGAGGGTTTTTAAGATTAGACATGTTCATCTTTAGTAAACGAAGGTTCATGTTTGGCACGTGTTGGAAGGATTAGAGGATAAACGAATCAAAAAGAATACATTTCATCGAAGTTTTGTTTTAGGAAGTAAAATACAGACCGTATATTGAAAATACGGTCCGTACTTTGGGTACGGACCGTACTTCATGAGATAGAGAGGGCAATTTTTGGATGGAGATATAAAACTCATAAATACGGACTGTATATATATATATATATATAGTATATTTTGGCCATATATTATGTTGGTGGAAACTCTCTTTTTATATATATTTCGTACACTCCTCATTTTATCTAATTTTTCCTCATTTCCCTTGACCTCTAACACCTCTAGAAACCCTCTCCCAACATGTTTAATCAATTACCAATTGAAATCAAGGATTAAAAGAAAAGATCAAGAAGCACATCATCAACTAGATCATGCAAATAGTCAGAGTTCAGTTCCCATTAGTGAAAGAGAGAGCAGATTGGTTCAAAATATGTAACACAATGAGAAGAAACCATATAAGAAGAAGTATCAAGATTATAAAGTGCTTACCTCCACCTACAGGAAGAATTAAATTGAATAGTGATGGCAGCTATAGAGGAAATGAGTGTGGAGGAGGGGGATTATTCAAAGATAACAAAGGGAACATGATATGTGCTTATAGTTACAATCTGGGAAGAGGCACAAGCAACAGGGTTAAAATAAAGGCTTTGCAAAAAGGAATGAGAATCTGCATAAGTAAAGGATGGAGAGATATATTGATAGAAGTAGACTCTCTATTGGTTATGCAAGCTATACAGAACAAAATTAAAATCCCATGGAACACTGCTCAAGTTATAAGCTGGATTCAAAAGATGATGATACAATATCACATTCAGATCAACCACCTCCTGAGAGAGGCAAACCAACCAACAGACAGATTAGCTCAAATCAACCATGATCATGATGACACATTTATTTACAACAACTTGCAAGAAATTCCTAGATTAGTCAGGGGTATTATTAATTTAAACAAATGGGGCATGCCAAGTATAAGACAGAGATCACAAAGCAATGGCCAATTCTATTCTGATCCACCTTGAAATTAGGTTTTGTATAGAGTAGTTTGCATTAGATTACATGTGACATAGGTGGCAGTTAACACTAATTAAAGATAAGTGTTGATTGCTACTTAAGCATAGGAATTCATGTATCACGTAGAATTATGCACAAATGTATAGGTCATGCATCATATAGAAGCATTAGGACTTGTAAATATTTAATGCATAAGAACTGGATATGTCCAGTTCTCATATTGCATAGGGGTTAGGTTTTATGCCCTCCCCTTCATGTACTTTTTCTACAATTAATAAAATACCCTCCAAGTTCTGATTTTGGAGCTGGGTGGTTCCCCTAAAAAAAAATCAAGTGCCTAAAGTTTCCAAAGTATTTTTGAAGCTTGTTTCTCCTCTTTGTAGTTTTCACGCCCCGAACCTATGCTTGGTCGTAACACGACACCCGGTGCTTGACTACATATGACCGAGCGAACCAACTGGCTAACTGAATCAGCATGTGGTATAATAACGTACTGAATGCAGAAAATAAACTAACACTTGCTAATATACTGAAAGTCTGAATGATACACGATCAAATTACGGAAACACTGATACAAGTTTTTAAGCATTACTATAGCCAACATAGATTAACATGAAAAACTTGCGACTCTGTCTAACTGTTACTCTAGTCGATGAAGCCCCTAATTGACTGTCTCTAAATACTGAAAAAATGTAATGTAATAATAATGTCCTGAAAGAACTGGGGCTCACCACATAGCTGGTACGAGAATCCTAGCGCTCTGAATCGTTAGCCTGTAAACCGTTATCTGCATCGTGAGATGTAAGCCCCAGGCAAAAAGGACATCGGTACATTTGAATTGCACTAGTATGTAAAGCAACTGAGTGAAAGAACTGTAAGTGGGGTTCTCAGGAAAAGGACAACCCAAATCAATAAACATGTAATAAGTGCTGAAACTGAAACTGAAACTGAAACTAAGCATAAGTTCTCCCTATTTTGACTGACAAACCACCTGTTTAACTGTGTAAATAATCTATGGCCTCAGGCCAAATATATATGTGCACAAGCTCCGGCCTCTGGCCCAAGTATACGCATACATAATTGTAGCCTCAGGCCTAAAGATGCATAGTGCAAAAACTGTGGTCTTAGGCCCAAATACAAGTGTTCAACATTCAGGGATTTAAAATCAGGAACTGAGAATCACACCGCAATACATGATGCTGAAATACTGAATCATACTGAGTTACATGATACCGAAATACTGAATCACATTGAGTTACATGATACCGAGATACTGAATCATACTGAGTTACATGATGCTGAACTACTAAATATAACTAGACTGAGACATGTATTCATGAATTGATTATGAGAACAGAAGCTTTAATTGTTTATAATGTACTGAGTATTCTAGACTGAGACTCATGGGCATCAAACACAAGTCCATATTGATTATGTACTGAGCTCACAACATTCGAAATGAAAGTCATGAATGAATTACGAAACTAGAGAATAGAAGTTCAACAACTATTCAAGAAACTAACCTTAACTATATTTCTGAGGCAATTCGTAACGTTGTAGAAGAAACACAGCGTAGGGAGAATCATCAACATTCCCAAATGTAGAGAGTTAACCTCACATACCTTCAATTCCTGCTTTCTGAGCGTAATACGACGTTCGTCAACCTTTTCAACTTTAATCTTTAGCAATACAAGTCAAAGGGATTCTATATTAGCAATAAAATCCATGCTTTGATCATCTAAGCGTTTTATCAAACACTTGGCGGGCATGAAGCTTCATAGCCCTTACTAATGGTGTTTTCTTCACCCAATTCATATTCTCTTGCTTCTAGGTGATTCTACAGTCCCAATTATATCAAATAACACCATTCTTCATCACCCATATAATTACATCAATCTTAAGTCAACAATTCATAACCCTACTATAGTTCATATGATTCTCCTTATCAAACCCATCAACTTATGGCCCAAGAACATAGAGTCTTATCATCAATCCAAGCATTAATTTACGGCCCAAAACACAGAGTCTAATCATCAATCCAATGCTATATTCAATTAGAGGGTGAAGATATTACCTTTTTGACGTTCAAGTCTTTTGAATTTGAATTCTAGAGTTCTTGTGTCCAAAGGGAAGATTCAATTACAATCTATGGAATAGATGAGGATTTTAGCTTTAATCTTTATTAGATTGATGTAATAATCAATGGGGTTTGAGTAAGAACTCACCTTGGATGCTTTGGGGAAGCCCTGGGGTGTTTTCTCTCCAAAAGATGGTTTAGAAAGAAGTGGGAAAAGTTTTTCGGAGTTGGGTATTTATAAAATTAGAAAAACAAAAGTCGTTTCAAGCATAAAATGGCCTAGCGCGTCTCCCAGGGCATTGCGGGGCATGACACGCTAGAATTATATTACAAAAATTGATGAATTTTATAATTTTCAGCAAATATAGCCTGCGTGACGCCCTAGGTCTTTTCAGACATTGTTCTGTAAAATGGGCATGACTCCTAGCATAGAGCTCAGTTTGAGCTGGGCAACCTACCATTGGAAAGATATTTCAAGGATATACAACTTTTATGTTTTAATTTTTCTCAAATTCTCAAGGAATTTTCACAACATCTGGCAAGAAGTCAGACGTATTGAAAACTTAGCCGATTCTATCAAATCTTAAGAACCTCACTATTCGTCTTGATTCCAAACCAACTATTTCCACCCAAACTCATCCCTATGGGACTTCAAATGGATAAAATGTCATGTCAATAGTCATTTAACACATTCACACCTATTCTGAATTTACGGAGTGTTACATTGACGCATGGCCAATGTGCATGGCTTGATGCTCTGAGCATTTGTATGATGTTCATAACTTCTTGCTTCAATCTCTATTTGGCCTGATCTTTACATGGATGGAAAAGTATTTCCAAGTACTATAACTTTCATTAAAAGTGCTTTTCCAAATTCCCAACTAATAAAAAGGTTATAGTTGCCCGAAGTAGGCCTCTTGGCCACTTTCGCAAAAACATGAAACCTTTCAAATTTCATTTTTTACTTTCTTAATATGAGTCGTAGCTTAGTCTGAGGGCACAAGGTGTTGCAGTAGTAGCTTTGGAGGATACTTCAAGGTGAAGTAATCTTGGAATTGAAGTGTTTTTTAGTGTAATGACCCGATTGGTCGTTATAGTTGTATTGACCTTTTTACCCCTATTGACCTTTTCTGGAGGTTATTGGGCGAGTTTTAGTGTGACTTTTGGAAGTTTGAGCCTTAAAGTTCGATATGTTTGACTCAAGTTGACTTTTGGGTAAACAGACCTTTCCTAAAATTCTGTCGATTCTGTAAGGCCCGGATGATCATTTATGACTTGGTGGGATGTTCGGTTCTGTTGCCAAGGCACTTGGGAGTGTTTTGGGATGGGTTGGAAACTTGGATTTGGGCCATTGGGGGTTGACCTGGTCTAATAGAAAAAACAAGACTGGTACCTGAAAGAAATGGCACAAAAAACATATACTACTCAGACTCGGCAATGCTCCAGGAAGAAATGGAGCCCACCAATCAAGACTGGTGCCTGAAAGCAGCCTACTGCGGAAGATCCTCGTCCCGTCTGTCTACACCAGCGGGCATGAACGTAGCGTCCACAAGAAAGGACTTCAGTACGAACAATGTACCGAGTATGTAAGGCGGAAATGTAACATAATCGACATATGCTGCAAAGAAAGAGGATAAGAATCAACCTGACAATTCTGACTTATCGATGAGAATCTAGTACACATGTCTCTTAATACTCTCATATCTTTAACTATATCCATGGAAAATACTGTATCTCTAACTAACTTACTTTTCTAGTGCTAACTGCCTAACTGATCAATGGTAACTGCCCGTCCGATTATCGCCTGACGGTAGAGTGTAACTGCCTGACTGATCAGTGGTAACTTCCCAACCGACCGTAGCTCGATGGTAATAACTGCCTAACCGGCTGTAGCATAGTGGTAAACACATATCTGCCCAACTGGTCGTAGCACGGTGGTAACATCTGCCCGACTGGTCGTAGATCAGTGGTAATTATAATCAACATCATAATTAAACTTCTACAAGTAATCTCTATACACTTCCTGTGGTCATCACTTAACCCGTAGGGTCTACATAATCACATTAGACTTATAAGCACAACTCAGGCCATTAGTACTTCTTCCCACTTAACTAGACTATAGCCAAATCCTAAGATACAACATGAACCTCTCTTCGAACATTAAGTACGTCATTAGAGTTCCTCTGCTAGCACTCTATTCATGTCCTATAAAACATTACTTAAGAACCTGTTCCTAAACGCATTGAATTAATATTATGGAACCGTCATCATGAACACATCTCACGTTGAAGGAACAAAGTCATAAGATGAGATCAATATCAATGAATAACATCAATAGCCACGAAACAAGCTCAAGGATATCACAAGAACATTGGGAACTATAAGCTTTGGTACCTTTAGAAACGAGTTTATTGAAGATGTCATATATGGGTTCACAACAAAGGAATCATGCCTTAGGAAAGAAGGGTTTAGCCTTAACATACCTGGAAGCTTACTTTTAGACTTTCCGACCTACCTCCTGTCTTGCAATCTAGTTATGATCGTTCGTAGTCTCGTAATCTATATATAAGACCATTCATATTATTGTTAGGCGCACCATCACACACTTATCTCAAGCCTTTAATTAAAATCCATTTTAAATCTACCGAAATTTGGGCAGCATCTCCCCTGTTTATATGCCTAGCCCGAAATCACAATCCAGCAACCAACAACAATAACAACAATACCAATATCAACAACATCATTTCCAACACCATCATATTGCATAAACATCCCACACGATGTTTTTCCAATTTCCACAACTAACAAACTCGTTATACGACTATCTAACAACATTATATCCGTAAGTAAACCGAAAATAACATTAATAAGAAGAGATTCATACCTTAATCCAATTAATATTGCGATATATTCATTTTCCCCTTGAACATGAGCCAAAACTCGTCGCTATACGGTTTTATAATCATAACTATACGCTGTTCGGACTTAAATTCGGAGATTTCACTTAATTTGCGCTAAAATTCTCTGGACAGAAGTTAGGGTATTATTCTAGAGAGTTTGGGATATTTTGAGAGGTGTTTGGATGAAAAATGAGGGGTAAAACCCCTTTTATAAGGTTCTAAAGTCGGTTCGGGTACTGTAGCAGCGCGACTAGTCTAGCAGCTCGGTTACATGTTTTACTCCGTCAGCCTAACTTGTAACATCTATAATTCTCTACTTCGATGTCATATCGATGAGCGGTTTGTTGCGTTAAAAACTAGACTCGAAAAAATTCATTTTAGGCTTTTGAAACACCTTAAAACTACTAATATACTAGGAGATATGTGTTATATCCCGTATTTTGTACATTCGGATGTTTCAAGATAATCGCGATAAGTTAAGGGCAAGGCTATTATTTTCCTTCCAATTTTATTTTAATACACAAGTTGGTTATTAGTGGTATGGAAATATTGAGAGAGGCTAGGGGTAAAAAGGGAAAAATTCAAAAACTAATATGGTCATGAAAGCCACCATGGCCGTGTGGCTCAAGTGGGTCCCACCCATGGCTTGGCCAATTTCCTTGAGCCATGAGTGGGGGGCATGTGTCCACCTTTTATGGGCTAGGTATTTATATATATAGATGAGTGATGACAAAGCAAGACGCATTCTTCATCTTCACAATTCAAGAAACTTCAAGAAAGAAACATAGTAGTATTCGACCATGGCTAGGAAAATTGATGCCATAGAAATTGATCAAAAACAATAATTTTCCTCTAGTATTTCAACCAATTGGAAGGCCCTTATTATCGCGGAGTAGTTGTTGGAGCAAGCAAAGCATTCATTGTGCAAGTTGTGAACCCTAGCCAAGTTGAGAAGTTAAAGGGTAAAGGTAAGATTTAATCTCCTTTTCTATGTGTTAGGGATGATTTGTGAGTGTTGTAGTATGTAGAAATGGATGAAATTCATGAAATATGTGTGTGTAGGTTATGGCCGAATAAGGGTTGTGTTGGTCAGATGTGATGAATTGATTTTATTTAGTATTTTTGTTGTTGTTGTTGCGGATTCCTTGATGAAAATGAAGGTTTGATGGCTTGAAATGAAGTTGTAATTGTTGTGGGATTGTTGGAGAAGTTAATGTGACGTTAGCATGGTTTCTTATATTTGTAGGAATGATGTTGTTAATGTGTGGTTGTTGGTATAATTCATGAACTTGGAAGCGAGGAATGTGTTGTTGTTGTTCTTATTGAGTTTGGAAGATTGTAAGTTGGGTTGTTGTGGTTAATTTGAATGTAAATGAAATGTCGTCGAATTATGTAGAAAGGGTTGCTATCGTTAGAATGCATTTTGAATTAATTGTTGAAGTTGAAAATATGATTGTTGGTGATTTGGCCGAGTTGAATTCTTGAGGTTGGTTGAATTTATAGGGGAAATGCTGCCCAAATTTCTGTAGGTGAATTGCTAGCTTAGAACCGGATTCCTAAATACCTATAGCTAATGTTTGATATCTTTTGACGTTGTTGTAGATCTTGCGAAAGCCGAGACTTAAGTTCGGATTAGCTTAGGAAGAGGGCAAGGTATGTAAGGCTTACCCTTTCTTTCTTTTGGCATGTCCTAGAGCTAAGTAAGGTATGACACGCATCTTGGGGTAACTCTATTCTTTAATTCCGAGCTTGTTTACGATTCTTATTCACTTCTTGACGCGAGCATACTTGGTATAGTCGAGTCTGTTGTATGATTGAATAGCGAGCAAAGCATAAAGAGTCCCTGTTCCTAAAAGGGTTCTATAAGGATTAATGTCCCTAACTTTCATAGGCGGTCTCGGATTGCTTTGAAACGTTCGTAGAGGTTTCTGCAATGAATAATGTCCATAACTTTCTTGTGCAAACTCGGATTGACTCGAAACGTGTTTATGATCCTTCAAGTGTCGATTAGCGTACTTACCTATTGAGTCCCAAAAATTGATTTATATGCATATGGTTTCTCACTACTCTGCTCGTGCATACTGTTGTTACATCTTTCACCGAGTCCCGGGCCGGGTATGTTATCGTGCACAGTGTCACTGCATTTTTCACCGAGTCCCTCACTAAAGGGCCGGGTACGGTATATATATACATGATGACATGATGATATGATGATATGATGAGATGATGATATGTTATGGCGGCCAGAAGGGCATATGGTGACTTTATTCACCGAGTCCCTCACTAGAGGGCCGGGTACGGTATATATATACATGATGATATGATAGTATGCTGACATGATGACATGATTTTATCCACCGAGTCCCATAATGGGCTGGGTACGATATATGATAATGATATGCATGATTTTGTTTCGTAATGCACAGGTACAACGATTTCTTAATTATCATACTTGTCTCCTGGAATCTCTATTTCAGTTATGATCTACCTAATTGCATTTCATGCCTTACATGCTCAATACATATTCCGTACTGACCCCCTTTTCTTCGGGGGCTGCGTTTCATGCCCGCAGGTACAGACGCTCGTTATGGTGACCCGCCAGCCTAGGGCATCCGTTCTGCTATTTGAAGTTCTCCCTTGTCCTGGAGCCTATACTTTTGGTACAGATCCTTCTGTTGTGAATATGTATGTATATATATATATATATATATATATATATGTCTAAATAGGGTATGGTGGGGCCCTGTCCCGCCATATGACACTGTTGTTTCGCTTAGAGGCCTGTAGACATGTATGTGGGTCATAGGTGGTTATCGTTCAGTTATGTCAGTATGGATTACGTTTTGGCAATTCCCTACATTACGATAGCCTGACCGGTTTGTGTGTGATATCATATGTGACAGTTTTATACAGCGTTTTGTCTTGCATTCATAAAATCCCTTAATATGCTAAACGCTAGTATGATAAGTGTCCATCTGGTTGAGTCGTGACAGTACAGGTTGAACGATGGATAGTATGATAAGGGGTGCTCGGTAGCCAATACTGGGTACCTGTCATGGCCTCTGATTGGGTCGTGAAAATATGTCCCTCTAAAGTTGACCCAAAATTCTGTCCAAAATTCTACCAATTTTCAAATTTTCGACAAACTTATTTTCTTTGTCCCGGAACTTTCCGAAACTCTCCATACATGATATTTATAATTAATCATACTTGATAATAGTCATGTCCTTTGGTTCCAAGGTTGTCCTTCCCGGTTACGACTTACGAGATCGTAATTCATCCTTTACTCATACAATATACTTAATAATGCTTCGTTCCTCATAATCCAAAGTTGTTTTACTTAGCCATAGCTCGACATACTTATGTTCAAATTTAATAAGTTCTTCTCTAAAAGTAAGGGGTGAAAAACTAAATCCTTAATCCATGCTTAGAATCACTAGAGTTAAAGTGGGAAAGGTGAGTCTTATGATAATTTCTTGAAATGGGTTTTGGACTTCCTAAATGGAAATTGATGGTGAAATTGACTAGTATGACCATAGAATTTGATGAATCCATTGTTGTCAAAATTATTTCTTCCATTATTGTTGATTAATTTGAGGATTAAAAAGTTAGGGTTCTTACCCAAAATTGGGATTTCACATTAAATCCGAATTAGGCTTAATCTTGATTTAGAAATTGATTAGTGGGTTTGATCATCTAGAATATGAATTGCATATTCCAACTTCTAATTTTTCATTTTACCCTTGTGGGTCCGTTTCCCCAATTCTATGAGTTAGAATTTGACCTAAATAAAAGTGTAGCAGTATGGGTATCGTTCTTCTTGATTTCTAATATAGAACTCAAATATGATTAGACCTTGAGTATTTAGAGGTGCGAGGAGCAACGAAAGGGAAAGGCCAAGATTTGACGGTTCATGGCTCATGTTTAGCTCTCCAGGTAGGTTAAGGCTTTCCTTTTTTGTTAGACTTCAGCTAGCGAATAATATGTAGAGTTAGTGATTGTTGGAGAAAGCATGTAAACCTTTGAGGATGAAGTTTGGGATGGAATACTTAGGTCGGTATTGTTGTTGACTTTGGCTTGTCACCTTATTGATTTTTATTGAGTTGTTGCCTTATTCTAATTTGTAAGTTTGTCGCCACGTGATTAATCTAGAGTTGATGCTTAGTGGTTACCTTATGATTGGGTGTCACGCCCCCAAACCCACCCTAGGCGTAATAGGCATCCGATTCTATGAACAACATCGGAAGCACCTTATAAAACTAATAAAATGTTAAATCTTTTTTCGATGATCTTTCAACAGTTATATAAATACGTTATAAAGAGCTAACTAACTCATGATCACCATCAAATAATAAAATCAGCGAAAGTCTTATTCAACATTTAAATTAAAACGTGGCAACATGCCTCCAGTAAATATAAGAGACATCCAAGATGCTACCCACAAGTTTATAACTATCTATGGAGCTTCTAAGAAAATAAACTAACTCAGGACAGAGCCTGAAACTGCTAAGAAGTAATAATTGACTTAATGAAAACCCACGAACAAATGTGTGGGCTCACCAACAATCTGCAAAGCAGCAAGTACTCCTAACATGCGAGATCTGTCTGTACTTGCTCTTTTTAGTTACCTAACATACCATAAAAAATAACAATGGTATGATTGAGTACTCAGTGAGTTCCTCGGGGACAATAAGTAATACTAAAGTAAGGTACAATAATACTTAAAGAAAATAATCCTGAAACCATGTAAATCAATGTAAAAATAGTTATTCAATTTTGGTTCAATATGCATAGTCAAACGAATGTCAATCCCTTTTTATCAAGTTTACAATTTTCAGTTATGTCCTCTCAATTCACCATAATAGCATCAAATACACTTCACAGAGAGATAAAGATATCACACATGCCAATACAAGCCCAAGAATCAGTCACAATGAAGGGTGACCTTTGAGGTTCCCTAAAAAGCTTAGCAGCACCACATCAGAATGATAAGGATATCACAATTGCCAATATAGGCCCAAGAATAAATAACATCAAAGGTATGACCGTAGATGTTCCCTAAACACAACACACCACACTGGAATATGTAATTCTCGATGGCTATCCTTTCTCCCGAATAGCTAGGCATAAATCGCGCCTCGGATGGCGAACCTTGCAGTGGCCACTCTTCCTCGCGAATGGCTAGGCATTACCACACTAGGATCCATAGTGACTACCCTTCCTCCCGAGTAGTTAGGCCAACACAACAACCACTTTCATAGCATAGAAGTTAATTCTTTATTCGTTTCAAGGTAGTCACATCATCAATGGTCATTAAGATTCATTATGCCATATCCTAAAGATAAATCATTTCAAAGAATGTCTTGAAAACATTTAAACTTCTTTAACCAAGATTTCAATGTCATAATTCAACATGAAAACATCATTATCAACCCTGAGCTATCATTATTGATCATCTCTTGTAGAGGAAAAACATTTATAAACTTATATACGTACGTAGAGCATGATACAAACTAGGTTTAATGTCACGACCCAACCCTGTGGGCCGTGACTGGTGCCCGACCTGGACACCCGTATACGTACCTATCAGATATAGCCACAATGAAACTACGACAATACGGAAACTTGTAAAGGAACTGCAAGGCTCATAACATCGTCACATATACATATACTTCCAGATCACTGTCTCCTGAGGAGTCACAACTAATCATATCACGAAATAATACGCAAGCCGACAAGGCTGCCATCACATATCAATATCATATGCAAGCCGACAAGGCTGCCACTATAGACGAACGTTGTACCACAGCACATCGTATAGACACAGCTGAAAAGAACTAATACACAACCCACACATATGTCTACAGACCTCTAAGAGTACGAATAGCGAAATATGACGGGACAGGGCCCCGTCGTACCCCTGGATAACATATACATATATATATCATCAGATATGTACTAAAAGCTTAAACCCCGAAACAACAGAGCTCTCCGAGATAGCTGAGTAGAAGTCCTATGCTGAGGGGTCACCCAACCGACTATCTGTACCTGCGGGCATGAAACGCAGCCCCCCGAAGAAAGGGGGTCAGTACGGAATATGTACTGAGTATGTAAAGCATGAAATACAGTAAAGAGGATCATAACTGAAATAGAGATTACCAGAAACAAGTATGACTTTTAAAACATCAATACACTTGCCTTATGAAATTAAAGTCATGCATATCAATATCATATATCATATATATATATAACGTGTCCCGGCCCTATAGTGAGGGACTCGGTAATTAAAATCATGTCATCATCATGCATATATATACATATAACGTGTCCCGGCCATCTAGTGAGGGGCTCGGTGGATAATGTCATCATATGCCATCCTGGCCGCCATCACCGTATCATCATATCATCATGTCATCATATCATCATATACATATACATATAACGTGTCCCGGCCCTCTAGTGAGGGACTCAGTGAACAATGTAGTGAAGCTGTGCACGAAAACATATCCTGGCCCGGGACTCAGTGAAAGACATATTGAGGCATGCACGAGCAGAGTAGTGAGAAACTATATGCAATTTTAAAAAAATTTCAAGGACTCAATAGAATAGTCAACACAAGTTACCATTTGAAAATCAGGACAATAGTCGTATCAAATACCTTTCGAATATCACTCGGAACATATCAAACATCCCTTGAATGTCATCATAAGCATATCACAAAGCCTTAAGGATCATAGTCATATGTCACTATAGTATGAAACACCTTATAGAAGTCCAGTCACTAGTTACCATAGAGTTCCTAAGAATAGGAACGGATATTTACCGACTATTAACCAACGTACAGAAAACTGAAGAGGGAGGATCAATCACTTGAGAATTGTAATATCAAGAAGTGAATAAGAATCATAAATATCACTCCAAGCTTATGAATGGAATTACCCCAAAGTTCATATCAGTCATCACTTAAGTCTAAGGCATTCCAAAAGAAAGAAGGGACAGCTTTACATACCTGTCGGCGATTATTCGTAACTCGTTCGTCTCGTCGCTCTTTTAGCCTATTTAATGTAAGAATAACGCTATCGTTAGTAACTATATTTCTAGTTCGCAAATATATAGTCCATTTCTTTTAGAACCTATATTTCAATGTATGTATTCTTATTTAGGGTTTTCCATTAGTTAGGGACTTAACGAAAATCGGGCAGCATTTCCCCTATATATTCGCCTAACCCGAATTTCCAATTATCCTCCTGTTAACACAGAAACACCAACAATGGATATATACATACAAAATTCTCCCAACTCAGCCCATAACAATTCCAACAACCCAACAACTTCTCTAATTTTCATTTCAGCCCACAATTTCCTATAACATCGATTTCATGCATTTTTGTAATTCCAATTTCGTCCAATCCAATTATAATAATTCCATTACAATACTATTAACACAATTACATCATAAAACAAGAAAATTTTACCTTAATTTACTCGAAGGAATTTCTACTCTTAATTGCTCCAATTTCGCAATTTCTTCTTCTCCAACTTAAAATCCAATGTTGCTACCACCTCCTTGCATTTGCAAGTCGTCTTGGAACTCAATAAACAACAAGAAAACTAATTTTTTCCTCCCCATCCATGGCTGGACGTGAGCAGCCATGGATTGATCCTCTCCGTTTCTTTTTTTAAAACTTTCCATTTTGCAAATGAATGAAGTTGATCCAATTTGGTCATGGCAATACGTATTTATATCTTGTCCCTCCCTTGGACACGTGCTCCTTGTAATGAATCACCATTTTCTATTTTTTTTATTATTTAAAAATTGGGTGGGGCCCACTAAATGATATAATTAATTAACTTAATTACTTTTAATTAATAACTAATTCCCACTTAACAATCTAATCAAAATTAATTAATCCCCAATCTCCAATAATAGATTTACACTAAATAAAATTTATAAACAATTTATGTAATAACCAAAATTGAAAATTAAAGAGTTCTACTTTTTGTCCGAAAATGATTCTGCGTTTAACTTGACTCGATTTGCTTGCGAATAATTTGACGTATAAATATACGGGGTATAACATCCTTCCCCCCTTTAGAACATTCGTCCTCGAATGTTAAACTGGTCCTGAACTCGCAGTATCTTCTCAAGTGTTCTCTTATTTAAGTATTCCCTTCACATACCTCTTCTATTTGTCGATTTGTTATAATTCACTATAACGCATTCCAGATCTCTACAAAGTCATTCCTGTAATATCTCCTCCTTCTATTGCTTTCCGAGGTGATAATTCCACGTCATTGCCTTTACTCTCCGCTTACTTCGTAGTCCGTTGTCAGTTGTATTACGGGCTCTTTCGTTGAAATCTTACTTCCTTCTTGTGATTCTCCTATAGTTATCCCCTTAAGGTATCGTTTCTTTTATCTTACCTCTCGATCTTTAAATGAGCTTTTTATATGCGTAGACGTCCCTCGTCGGTTTATTAGACTTTAATATCCCTGGAGGATCGCATGACTCTGGTAACCTGTGAACCCTTGCAAGTTCTATGAGTAAAACGAAATTTCTCAGCATCAGGTGTCACTTTCTGATTTTCTTTTAAAGGTCTTTAACTATCGCTTGTCTTTACCTCTCGATCCCGATCTAAAGGGTTGGCTATCAATTAGCGCTAGGGTTCCCTCATATTACAACTTTACTGTCATCCAGTAACCAGTAACCTGCTTGTTCCGATCGTATCGGTTGAATCATGTCATAATTTCCTTTACTCTAACCGGCCATACCTTAGGCACATTACCTCGTGTCGTTTCTCTACTTTTGACTCAAATTCTTCTATTGCGTCCTTGCTCATAGCCCTTCTATCATATATCTTATTGTACTCTTTACACCAGTATGTGTGGGTGCTTAATCCCAGAAAATACTTTAGCATTGCCACGTTAGTCTTTATACAGATCCTATATTCTTCTCTTATATCTTTCAATTGATATGAGGGCTTAACTATGACTTTTGCTCTCAGTACTAATTATATCGCCGCAGTTTCACCTCAACCCATCTTACACCTTTCTTTGTTGTACCAAAAATATTGGGACCGCGTTGTTGTTACTGAATTTTTTACTCTCCTTATCAAGTACGCACTTGGCCTCGTTCTTAGTATACAAGTACTCGTAGTTTGCATAAGTATTCTCGTACAATCTGTACAAAATACAATTCAATCTTAATCATAGTCTTTCCGTCTCCTGGTTTATTCTGCTCTACATATTTTTTTGTACTATCACTCACTTGTCTATTTCGCCATATTCTTTCCCCTCCTTGTATTTTCCATTGGGTTTTCTCATACCCTAATATAGGAGAGATTCCCTATTCTTCCTCCTTTGCTATTTATGTGTCGTAACATCGTTAGTCAATAACCCCGTTGTCAACATCTTGACCTCTAATCTCGTATAGCTTTGCTATTCTTGACCATACCCTTTTAAGTTACTCGTTACCATTTTCTGGTCATATTCTTCTCTCTTTTTATAAGCACTCATCTTCTGATGCCATATTATCCCAGGTCCTTGCCAATAATTCTAAGCACTGCCTCAAATACTATCTTGACTACTGTTCGTCTATCGCTGGCTGTTAGATCTTACCAACTTATTTTAGCATGAGGTTTCACTTGAGGTGTGAGTATCTATATTTGGGTATATTTTAGTGTTAATTGTTTCCATCGGTACTTACTTTACTTTCTCCCGCTTCCCCCCTTTGGGGTTATAATTATATCATTATCTATTCATATTCCGCTCTATGCCTCCATTTCCAATTTTGAAATTCTTATGATTCTTTGTCCAATACCTTTGGTATACTGCGCCATATCCATGTCTTCCTTTATGTCAGTTATAACTTAGATTACCTGTGTATGAGACCTAACAGAATCACGGGGCGATGAGAACACTCGATATATAGTACAAAATCTTATTTGATGATTGGTATTCGAGCAATGTAATTAAGATAGCAATTTGTCCGAAGCCTCATTCCATTCATCCCAATCAGTAATTGGGTAGTGCTTATCGTTGTTTCAAATTCTCCCTTCAGTAGCACTTATATTCAAATGATAAGTATCTCAAGCTTCCTCATAACACTATCTTTATCCCGACAAATATCGTCTATTTCTTCTAATAAATTCACAATACCTCAGTCATTCCGCAAATCCACAATCCTTGTCCTTTAAGGATCTCACCGTTTCCAAGGTGAAGTCATACACATGCAGTCCTCCTTTATGCCTCCTGCTTTTTCATCCTTGTTGTATACCCAACGCTAACTTCTAACTTACTCAAAATTATATCAAATTCGTCTTAATAATGGTCTTGTCTTATCACCTTCTCGTCGTACTACATCTTAAGTTCATAGCTGTATATTTCCCTTTTGTCCTTTACTCATACTCAATTAGTTACGTTTGTCTTGTGTGCTTCCTTTAGTATCCCTTCCATTTCTCCAGTCTATGTCCATCCTTTATTTGTGCGTGAGCAATCTCATGGTACCCCTACATCCTTCGGAAGCACTACTTTTACATAATCCCTCTTTCGTTTTTAAAACATATTCTGTTCATTTCTATTTGTCCTTAGCATACTAGTCATTTCTGGCATTCATTCTGTCTTGTTACTCGTCTTCCTTTTGTTTGGGCTTTCACAATTCTGTCGCTTATTTTACTCGTTTTCTTAGTTGTACACGTCATAACACATAGCTATACTGCAATCCTACTCGCCTTTTTCTTATTTTCTTCTTTCAATTAACTCTTTCTCTTCCTGTGCTCGCTTCCACTTTCGTTACCACTTGATCTTTATTCCGAACTTTTCCTATAGAACTTTGTAAGTCTTTCTTAATCATTCTACATTTTCTTTTCCGTTTCACACAAATCATATCGTGTTCTTTTTTTTTTTTTTGTTACTTCCTTGCTAGGCTTTACTCATTTCTAGAGCAATCCTTATGGCATTCACATCACATCCCGTTCGTAATCCATCCCATAACGTAACACTTCTTAATCTTATTCACGATTCTTACTATGTTTTAATTACACTCTGTGGATTAGGCGTACTTAACCCTTCCCCCTTTCTGATCAACCTTATCCTTAATATCTCACAAGCTGTCTTATCAATACCTCCATGATTTGGTATAACTCTTTCTCTTCTGTACTTTTGTCTCAATCATACTACTATTCCTTTTAACTGTAAACTCATCATAATCTATCCCCATTTATCGATTCAATCGATACCTCAATAAAATGTTCTGTTACGAGTTGCCACCTTTTTCTAAATCATCCCTCAGTATCACAAGCCCTGCCGTATCATCCTAGCATTTCACCAACAACATATGAAATACACGATCCTAGACAGCCCCAGAAGTTTAAGTTTCCTTCCACAGATTCCATCTCTAATTAGTTGATTAAGAACTAATAAAATATCACTATGAAGCATCCTCCAACCACCAGCAGAATAAAACTAGAATCCGACAAGCACTACGAGACTTCTATTGCTTAGCTCACATAGTTTACCCTCAATTTTTTTTTTTTGGGTCATGAACGAACTATTTAGTTTACAAGCTACTTGTTGTATGCTTGTACTCTTCCAATAAAGTGAAACTTAATTGCTGGACATTTTCGCCCTTCAACGTGAGCCTTTTTCTAAGGCAAAATGTGGTTGGAAAGTATTCTGGTCCGTTCAAATGAATTCCAAACTTTGCTTCTCACATATGCGTTTTCGAAATAAAATTTTCCAAATAAGAATGTTGCCCCTTACGGATGACATGGAGGGTATCTCTTAAAGCTTTAGTCCAACATAATAAATTTTCCCTATTGGTATCGACTTTCAAGACATATTATGAACTTATATCTCATTCTCTTCTTTTTCTATTTCTGGAAAAATTTGGGCAGAGTTTCCTCTGTACTTCTTACTATCCCAAAACCTACACGCAGGAAATACCAACAATGCCTCACAGGGCCAACATATATACGCATATATCATTTCGTATCATAGCCACACCGGGATCCCAATTCCTAGAAAAAGTATAAGGGTGTCGGAACTTACCTCACATATCGCACCTCGAGACGTACCTGATCCTTTAACGATCTATCCTGTTATACCTTCCACTCTACCTCCCCTTTCATTCTTCAACTTTACATTTCAATCATACTTCAATATTCTTACCTTATCCGACATGCCTCTTTCGCACCGTAGCTTACCTGTGTACCTTGTAACTGCCAATATCATCGGTCGCTTTTTCTTGTCGATGTCGTTCTTCAGCTGAAATCAAAGGTTAGTATAAGGGATTTTATTTCCTATGACTGGGCTCTATCGCACGATCTTAGATATGAAAGAAAGGTAACATCCTAAATGTCCTGTAGCTTCCTGTTTATAGATGTGGTGCACAACACATCGATCAACAAGACTCTACCAGACACGGTTTGTAGACACTCCGAGAATGAACTGCTCTGAAACCACTTTTGTCACGACCCAACCCCGTGGGCCGTGACTGGTGCCCGACCTGGACACCCGTATACGTACCTATCAGATATAGCCACAATGAAACTACGACAATACGGAAACTTGTAAAGGAACTGCAAGGCTCATAACATCGTCACATATACATATACTTCCAGATCACTGTCTCCTGAGGAGTCACAACTAATCATATCACGAAATAATACGCAAGCCGACAAGGCTGCCATCACATATCAATATCATATGCAAGCCGACAAGGCTGCCACTATAGACGAACGTCGTACCACAGCACATCGTATAGACACAGCTGAAAAGAACTCATACATAACCCACACATATGTCTACAGACCTCTAAGAGTACAAATAGCGAAATATGACGGGACAGGGCCCCGCCGTACCCCTGGATAACATATATATATATATATATATATATCATAAGATATGTACTAAAAGCTTAAACCCCGGAACAACGGAGCTCTCCGAGATAGTTGAGTAGAAGTCCTATGCTGAGGGGTCACCCAACCGACTATCTGTACCTGCGGGCATGAAACGCAGCCCCCCGAAGAAAGGGGGTCAGTACGGAATATGTACTGAGTATGTAAAGCATGAAATACAGTAAAGAGGATCATAACTGAAATAGAGATTACCAGAAACAAGTATGACTTTTAAAACATCAATACACTTGCCTTATGAAATGAAAGTCATGCATATCAATATCATATATCATATATATATAACGTGTCCCGGCCCTATAGTGAGGGACTCGGTAATTAAAATCATGTCATCATCATGCATATATATACATATAACGTGTCCCGGCCCTCTAGTGACGGGCTCGGTTGATAAATTCATCATATGCCATCCTGGCCGCCATCACCGTATCATCGTATCATCATGTCATCATATCATCATATACATATACATATAACGTGTCCCGGCCCTCTAGTGAGGGACTCGGTGAACAATGTAGTGAAGCTGTGCACGAAAACATATCCTGGCCCGGGACTCAGTGAAAGACATATTGAGGCATGCACGAGCAGAGTAGTGAGAAACTATATGCAATTTAAAAACATTTTCAAGGACTCAATAGAATAGTCAACACGAGTTACCATTTGAAAATCAGGACAATAGTCGTATCAAATACCTTTCGAATATCACTCGGAACATATCAAACATCCCTTGAATGTCATCATAAGCATATCACAAAGCCTTAAGGATCATAGTCATATGTCACTATAGTATGAAACACCTTATAGAAGTTCAGTCACTAGTTACCATAGAGTTCCTAAGAATAGGAACGGATATTTACCGACTATTAACCAACGTACAGAAAACTGAAGAGGGAGGATCAATCACTTGAGAATTGTAATATCAAGAAGTGAATAAGAATCATAAATATCAATCCAAGCTTATGAATGGAATTACCCCAAAGTTCATATCAGTCATCACTTAAGTCTAAGGCATGCCAAAAGAAAGAAGGGACAGCTTTACATACCTGTCGGCGATTATTCGTAACTCGTTCGTCTCGTCGCTCTTTTAGCCTATTTAATGTAAGAATAACGTTATCGTTAGTAACTATATTTCTAGTTCGCAAATATATAGTCCATTTCTTATTGAACCTATATTTCAATGTATGTATTCTTATTTAGGGTTTTCCATTAGTTAGGGAATTAATGAAAATCGGGCAGCATTTCCCCTATATATTCGCCTAACCCGTATTTCCAATTCTCCTCCTGTTAACACAGAAACACCAACAATGGATATATACATACAAAATTCTCCCAACTCAGCCCATAACAATTCCAACAACCGAACAACTTCTCTAATTTTCATTTCAGCCCATAATTTCCTATAACATCGATTTCATGCATTTTCGTAATTCCAATTTCGTCCAATCCAATTATAATAATTCCATTACAATACTATTAACACAATTACATCATAAAACAAGAAAATTTTACCTTAATTTACTCGGAGGAATTTCTACTCTTAATTGCTCCAATTTCGCAATTTCTTCTTCTCCAACTTAAAATCCAATGTTGCTACCACCTCCTTGCATTTGCAAATCGTCTTGGAACTCAATAAACAACAAGAAAAATAATTTTTTCCTCCCCATCCATGGCTGGCCGTGAGCAGCCATGGATTGATCCTCTCCCTTTGTTTTTGTTTTTAAACTTTCCATTTTGCAAATGAATGAAGTTGATCCAATTTGGTCATGGCAATACATATTTATATGTTGTCCCTCCCTTGGACACGTGCTCCTTGTAATGACTCACCATTTGCTATTTTTTTTTAATTTAAAAATTGGGTGGGGCCCACTAAATAATATAATTAATTAACTTAATTACTTTTAATTAATAACTAATTCCCACTTAACAATCTAATCACAATTAATTAATCCCCAATCTGCAATAATAGTTTTACACTAAATAAAATTTATAAACAATTTATGTAATAACCAAAATTGAAAATTAAAGAGTTCTACTTTTTGTCCGAAAATGATTCTGCGTTTAACTTGACTCGATTTGCTTGCGAATAATTTGACGTATAAATATACGGGTTATAACATCTAATGTGGGGTTGTCCCCTGACGCACATTAACCACAATTAAAGCAGGAAATAGAGTTTCAAATCATGAAAAGTTTACCTTTTTATTCAATAAAGAGCCATTGAATGAAATTTATACTTCCAAGATTAATTTCAAAAGGAGACATACATCTAAAACCAGCTTTCAAAAGAGAGACATACATCAAAGAAGTTTTTTAAAAGAGACATACCTTAATTATGCTTTACATATCTTAACAATTCACCATCTTAGCGAAGAACACCCAAAACCCTAGCTTTGAATCACATGGGAAGGATTTACCTTGGAAATTCTATGTTTTGGTCGAAGAATCATATTACTAATCATGAATAATTGTTGGAATTATTTAGGAATCGTTAGAGCGATCTTACCTTGACGTATGAGGATAAGGAGAGGAGGAAAACGGCTGCTTAGGGCTTTAGAATGAAGTTGTAATGTCTAATCACTGAAATTTTGAGTCAAGTGTTGAATTTATAGCCTGGGGCATTTTCGACCCCCTGGCTCGCCGAGCGCGGTCTATGGCTTGCCCCTATCTTACTTTGGGGCGAGCTCGGCGAGCTCCCTTGTCCATTGTACACTTAGATGATTTTCTTGAATTTTTCCCACTTTTGG
The DNA here is from genome assembly GCF_019175385.1 of Lycium barbarum. Lineage (NCBI taxonomy): Eukaryota > Viridiplantae > Streptophyta > Magnoliopsida > Solanales > Solanaceae > Lycium > Lycium barbarum. The sequence goes on along the minus strand of NC_083341.1, from coordinate 33,031,436 downwards.
ACCCATACCTAGCTGAGCACGGTCCAAGGCGAGCCCTTGCCTCTCTTTGGGGCGAGCTTGGCAAGCTCCCCGGTCACTTCTACACTCAGTCGACAACGTTCAGTAAAATGGGCATGACTTCTAGCACCGAGCTCCTTTCGGGCTCCACAATGTACTGTTGGAACCTATTTCAAAGGGCTACAACTTTCACGTTTTAAGTTTTCTCAAATTCTTAACACATTTTCACGAAAATGTCCCAGAAGACAGACCTATCAAAACTTAGGCGAGTTTAAGAGCCCTTAAGAACTTCACTAGTTGAGTTGACTTCAAAACGACTGCTTATCAACCAAATTCATCCTGAATGGATTAATATAGCTAAAATATAAACTTAATACTGGTTTTCATACATTAACACCTAACTTGAATTTGCGGGATGTTACATTAGGAGAGCAAAATTATCATTGTTGAGGTTATTGGAAACTAAAGTATGATGTTGATATTGTGATTGAGATACGTGGCCATATGTGGGACGATTGATTCTTATATTCTTGATTGGTATTGTTATCATGTGTACACTCATTTATACATATATTAGGATCGGGTTGGGCGCCACAACCCTTGCTTGGATCGGGTTGCATGTACCGCAACACTTACTTGGATCGGGTTGCACATTTTGCAACATTGATTATGGGTTCGGGTTGTGCGCCAAAGTAGGTACATGGACTTAGCAGTCCCTTGTGGGTCATGACTGTCGAGGCGACGATATATTTCCTCCCAAAGCGTGTGTGTATCATTGCATTTGCATTGCATTCATCTTATACTTACTTATGGCATTGTGTTGGACTTGATGGTTGATCATATGGTGACACTTGGACTTGATAATGATTCTTGAGATAGTACTTCGGACTTATAGTTTATCTTGAGGAGATATACTAGACTTGGTAAATTTGGTACTGAATTTGATACTTTGGACTGTGTTGAGTTATATCTGATTGTGAGCATGTCTACTTTTTCAGTATCTTTCTTTTGCATATGTTATCTAACTGTTGTCAGCCTATGATACCTACTCAGTACATTTTGTTGTACTGATTCTACATTGCTGCATTCTTTTCTGAGTGCAGAGTTCGTGACTGGATTGACTTCTACTCTTCGTGACTGAGTCCTGAGGCTGTTTGATGAGCATTTCAGGGTGAGCACTCAGACATATCTGCAGCCCTAATGTCTCCTCCTATTTTACTTGTCTTGTTCACTACTTCTGAGACAGTATTTCATTTTGAGACTATGTATTCAGACTTTTAGTTATGTAGTGGCTTTTGTACGATCTAGACCATATTTTGGGATTGATGTAATATTTTTGCACTTACTTTATTTATCTATTATGTAGACTTATTGCATATTCTAGTGATTGGTTTACTTTACGGTTTAATGGGTGGTGAATAAGGGACGGGTTTGCCTACTGAGGTGGGATATGATAGGTGCCCGCACGTTTCCCGAGTTGGAACATGGCATTGAGTTCTTCATGTAAGATTCCATCTTATTTCCATGTTTATAAGTTTATATGCTGGTTATATTAGGTTTGGGGGGAAAGAAGTTGGAGGTAAGGTTCAAATATGAGCTTGAGTTTATGTTGAGTTATAATCTAACTTGAGTCATGTTAATAATATATTTTTGAGATAAATTCTTGTTGTATGGATAGTAGATTTTGAGGTTGTGTTGAGGTTGTTATACTCTATATATTTGGAAGAAGAAAGTGCATAAGTGTCGTATATGAAGAGTATATTGGGTTGTTTCGATATATATCTTGGGGTGAGTAATGATGTGAAATTAAAGAGACTTAAATAAGGTTGTTGTTATGATGTTGGTTGTTAGGTGTGCTATAGTGACTAAGGAGTAAAAGAAATGTTGTCCGTTTCATTTTGGAATCGTATTATCATTTGATATACTAGTACCATCTAAGCTTGTAAATGCCTTCCTTTGTTATAGGATTGGAGTAATAGTTAGAAAGATTCATTGTGAGATTGTGTGGATGACTTGAGGTATGTTAAGGCTAACTTTCATTCTTTTGGCATGATCCGCACGAAACTTTAACGTAACGCTACTCCATAATGATTCTACTCTTAGCAGCAAGAGATGTTCTATGTAGACTCATGTCCTTGTGATATTGTTCTTAGCAAGCTCCTCTCCAGATTTAGTATGCTTCATAGAGCCATTTGTTGATGAAGATGCTATCTCATAAGGATGTTCGAGGATGTAATGACCTTACGTCACTCAGACAGATTTAGGATGTACTCTTATCATACTCATGCATTATACACACACACACATTATGACCCCATAGATGTTATATATGCTTATACTTATATGATATCTATATGGGTTATGGGGAAGGTTACATCGTTATATACGCACTACCACCTGATCAACTGGTTATATGATAATGATTATGCCCACATAGGCCGATATGATATGAGGGGATGACCACAAAGGATTGACAGGCGTTATACACACACATACACACACACACACACATATACATACATATATATATATATATATATATATATATATATATATATATATATATATACAGTACTTATGCATATCATTAGCCCTCATAGGCAGTTCAGATATACAAGTTGCATTCCTTTTATCCGATGTACTTGCATGTCTTTTTTATGTTACTTTCATGCATTACATACTCAGTACTTTGTTCGTACTGATGTCCCTTTTGTCTCGGGGATGCTGCGCTTCATGCCCGTAGGTTCAGGTAGAGAGGTTGACTATCCGCCTCAGTAGGTTGCGCTTCAACTATTGCTGGACCACTCCACTTGTCTAAGAGTTGTTGTTGTGTTTTGGTACGTTATATTTTTGTTGTACATACAGGTACAGTGGGGCCCTGTCCCGATCTTATCATGTCATGCACTCTAGTAGAGGTTTGTAGACAGTTGTGGTACCGTAGACGTTGTATGGCACTCTTGGCCTATGTTTTTGTTGTATAGGTGTCCATGATGGCTTGTCGGCTATGTCCAACATGGTTATATACATATGTACTTTTGGGCTCGCTCCTTTTCGTATGGTTCTCTCATGATCTATCAAGTTTCTATCTAATGACCTCGTGGTCCACCCTCGTTTATGATTATGATATGAAAGCATGATTAGCGGTGCTTGGTAGGTAGGGCCCGGGTGCCCGTCATGGTCCTTCGGTTTGGGTCGTGACAATTTGTTACATAAGATCCAATTAATTATTTTTGCTCACTCTTTTCCTCCCCTTTTCATGTATTCTTTTTCTTTTCGTTGTTCACATTTTTACACTAAATTCCTGCCCATTAAGTTATTTTTTTTAACGTTATTGCCACATCAGATCCAAAGATTTTATTTTTCGATCTTTTTCTCCCTTTTTAAAGTAGTCCTTTCCTTTTATTGTTCATATTTCTACACTAAGTTCACCGCCCATTAAATATTCTCAAGTAATTATCGAGATTCTTACAAGAATATCCACTAAAGAGAAGGTTCTAAAACATACTTATTCTAATTTAAATAATCTTTAATGTTTTGAACTTGAAAATGCCACCAACCAGATTGTATCAATGATTCTTTTTTTGCTTCCTTTTAAACAATAGTTGTAACGACCCGCTAGGTAATTATTTGGGGGGGGGGGGGGGGGGGGGACTTCGAAAACTAGACCTTCGTTGGGAATTTCGAGGCCGCGGGTGAGTCTTTAGTGTGATTTATGTGTCAGTGCATGTTTTGTTTTCTTCTGTAGGGCCTTGGATTGCTGTTAGAATTTTTGGGTGAAAACTGGTGCAAAGATTCGAGCTACTGGTCAAAATGGACCACTGCAGTGGGTGTGGGACCGCGGCAGCGGGTCCGTCATAGCAGGTAGGGGGTCACCACCATGGGGAGGGGGGACTTTAATGAGGTTTTCCATAGCGAGAACTTTCCCGCTATAGCGAGACCGTTGCAGTGAGGCTTTGACCGCTGTAATGGTCGATAGGAGACAGAATTCATGTTTTCTATTCTTTATTCCGAACCCATTCCCCACATAATACCAAAAACGTTTTCAAGAATTGCTGTGGCGAAAATTTAAGGCTAGGACTAAAATGCGCTTGAAAGGTAAGTCTCAACCCTTGACTTTGTTAATTCCATCGTCATGATAGATTCCATGAGTAGTTAATGGTCCATTGATGGTGAATGAAAGGGCTAAAACTGTAGAACTTAAGAAAATCCTTGATTAATGAATGAGTTGTTGATTTTATTATTGTTTAATCATCTAGGATTATATATTATCGCCTTCTAGGATGAGAACTTGTCTATTAATGGTGGAACTCGTTGATTGAGACCTAGAGTTTCATAAATATGATAACTTTAGCATTAAAATTGCAAGAAAAAAAAGGGTAGAATGTAATTGGTTTCTTCTCCCCAAGGTGTTGTATTGTTTGATTAGATGACTTGAATGCTCATATCGCTCTATATTTCTAGACTTTGAACGTTCGGAAGCTTTGCAAAAGGGGAAAGCTATCGCAGAGTGATTACATTGTTCCAGTTCTACTTTGAGGTAGGTTACGGTCTACTTGAGATAGACTTTGATTAGTTGATTGTATGTGATATGAAATTAATAGGAGAAACATGATTAGGGCTTCAGACATAAAGTGTGGTTGATAATTCCTATAGTTTGATATAGATTGATTAATTATATGATGAGTTGATATGAAATGATAAAGAAGGAGTTCATATATACTCTTCTTGTTGACTTAGAGTAATCCCTTATTCATGATTGTTAATGAATTGATTTTTGAGTCTTGATATGACTTGTGATATGGTGACTTGTCTTCCTTGATATTAATTCTTGTTTGTTCACATTAATTATTAATTGTGGAATGGAAATACATTGTGATGAGAAATATATATAAATATGAAAAGGCACATTTGACAGGGAGTAGGGATGTGGCCTAAGTTAAAGACTCGTGATCCGAGGTAAGATTCTAGAGGGAGCATACATGGACACCATGGGTCCCCTGCAAGTCATGGCGAATGGGTCAAAAATGGTAAAATGGAACACCATGGGTCCCTTGTAGGTCATGGCTAACGGGTCAAAGATAGTAGCGTGGACACCATGGGTCCCCTGCAGGTCATGGTTAATGGGTCAAACAATACTATTTAGCATGTGTGTACAGACATGTGAAAGAGTTGAGATAAGTTGTTGTCACGTCCCTAACTACCGATCGTGCGGGCACCTACCTTATTATCACTAGTAGGCGAACCCTTATCCGTTGACCCATTAATCATTAGCTAATTTTAACTTCTTTAATCATTTATACTTAAACAATCAATGATCATGTGAATGAATAAGTAAATGAATAATTCATAATTAATAGATAATATAAGTGCGGAAGTCTAACTATTACACCCCCAAAATCTGAAAGTCTATTACACCCCCAAAATCTGAAAGTCTATTACACCCCCAAAATCTGAAAGTCATCATACAAGAACTCTAACTAACAATGTCTAAAGAATGAAGTATATCTCAACTATAATAACAAATAATGTCTGGAATAAAAATAGACATCTGGGAAGAGAGATCTTCAGGTGGCATGGCATGGACAGAAGCTCACCCTCGGATCTGATCGAGCAAACCAGCTTCAAGTTGGAGATGTAATCTAGATGAAATCTCTGGAACACAATCTGCACTTAAAAAGGGTGCAGCAAGGTAGTATCAGTACAAACACTATGTACTGGTAAGCATCATAGGCCGACTAAGATTAGTTCACGTATATAAGCATAAAATCAACAAGATAAACAGATAGGCACTTAATACTCAAATCCAAGCTACATAATATCCCATAACAGAGTCACAACCTAAGATGAAGCTTCTAAACTACAAATCTGTCAAATTTCAATAACCTCACCTGATAATCACAAGTCCATGTTCCTTTCCTAGGTAGAGTCACTAATCCACAATTTAACTCAGTCAATGATCATATCAATACCACAACAACCGTTTCAGCAAACATACCAAAATCAGAAATAACGAGCCATATAATAATGTAGAATAAAACATAATGATGTGCAATGCCAAATATGATGACGTGTAATGCAATGCCCTGGCCAAATACACACTGTACACACATGCTACTGATGTCGTAACTCAGTAGTTATGACCTACAGGGGACTCATGGTGTCCATGTACCACTCGTTCTGGAACATTCCTCGGACCAGAGCCATAAATCCTCCGCCCCGGAAAGAACCTCGGTCACGGATCCACATCATGTACCACTCGTTCCGGAACACTCCTCGGACCCGAGTCACTTATTGCGCTGCGCCTGAAATTTACCTCTTACTCGAGCTTATAAACCCCCCGTTTCGGAAAGAGCCTCGGACCCGGAGCCACTCGATGATACAAGAAACACTGTCACATCCCTCTTAAGGAGAAATTATCAAGTAGTATATTATTTTCATTGAGAAGATCATATTAGCTTCTCACCACAATTGTCATCAATTTGTATCGCAAGTTCATCAAGAAGATTGTATTAACTTCTACACAATTTCACATCACAATGTATGTCTCAATGTATTTCAGTTCATTAGTATGTATGGACTATGAACAATCAGCAATATCAATGTCAAACACAAGGCATCATGCCACAAGTCTTCCAAACAATTTCCATCATGCATGAGGGTAGGAATGCATAAATGAGTGTAAGCGTGGTAAATCAATACAAGCCAATAAAGCAACAATAAAGGTACAAGTCACAAGCCCACAAGTCATATCAAGACTTTGATCAACTCAGCCATGAAATGAATCATACAATCATCACACCTAACATAATAGTCTATGTCCCTCTTTACTTCCTCATATAGCAAGTACTCCTCACAACTAAGTCTTGTATGACCAAAAAGCTCCACTTTTCTATATATTATCACCAACAACAATCATACATAGTGTTTCATCTACGTACTGTCATAAGTTTATATCACAATTCAAGCCTAAACTCATTATCCTTCCTTTCTCCGATAATATATGTCACAATAAGAGAGAACTGGGTACAATATGACAATTTAGGAAATAAGGCTAATCACAATAATAGGGCAACAAGCCACCATCAACAACAATCAACTGAATAGAAATCCATCCCGAATAACCACAGTATGAATACAACTACACCTCATGTTTCAGTACATAAAGTAACGGCGACGAGCCCACAAGATTAGAAGTCATACCAACCTAGCTAATATCCAACCAAAACACCATGTCCGAAGACCTAATCATGCTTTATCTCATCAATTCTATACAATACATATGTTTCACTAATCAAAGTCTAACTAAAGTAAGCCATAACCTACCTGGAATGAACAACAGGAGCCACGAACTACTCCACATGAGCCTTCTATTTCTGAAGCTCCTCATAACGGTCAAAGTCTAACAATATGATGCTAAGTAAGAAACAATCCATGTATTCAAACAAAAACGACAATTTGGGGAAGAAGACCCACTTACTTCTACCCTCTTCAATGGATGAAACCATCCTTTAATGGCGAATTTGTCATAACTTCTATCTCTACAATCATTAACCTTCAATTCAAGGGTTTCTAATCAATTTTACCCTTTCCAACAGATTTTAGAACAAAGATTCCATTTTTATTAGAACACTAAGTCTCAACATGCAATTTCAACCACAAGAAATCAAATTCCTTTGCTAGAAAGTGATAATATATACTCCAAGATGATTTATCAACAACCCACCAATTATTTAAGGGTTTACTAATTCTAGGATTTTCACCCACCATTGATGGACCTCTTAAAATAATCATGGAACTTGAAGAAGAAAGAAAAAAGGAACAAATAAAGATGGGAACTTACCCTCCAAGATGTTTTCACCAATGAATGAAATGAATTTTGCCTCTTTCTCTCTTGAAAACTGACTTTGGGGTCTTGGGAATAAGGGTTCGAAGTTAGGATATTAAAATAAGAGATTCTGACCCCGTTGGCCAGCGGTACCGCTATAGCGGCCCTCTGGCCGCTTCTAGCGGCCAGCTGGGACAGTTCGTACTATAATGGGCATAACTCCCTCATACGGTGGCCAAACGCGTCGATTCTTTTTCCTATAGCTTCATAATTTTGATACGGATCTAATGGTTCATAACTCACTCAAAAAAAGGTTGGATTATAAATCTGGAGCCGTTGGAGCCGTTTCTATCCACAGACCTCCGGCGAAAACACCGATTACGAGCGCGAGAAAACCCAAATGCATCTGAAACTCTTTGGAACCTCACCAAAACTTGTGGACAAGTTAAAATTCATCATATTAATATGTTGAAACTTCTCAAACATTGACACGGGGTCATCCTAACCCGGTATTGACCATGGTTAACTCTAACTCGTCAACTTAACTAGTTTCTCCATCAATGACTCAATTACACTCGAAACTTGTGACAACCAACCCAATGACTTCATTAAGTCATATAACATACTAACAGGACTTGGGGAAAGGGTCAACAAGGTTAAATGGGTCAAAACACTATAACGACTAAACGGGTTATTACAGTTGTGATTTACGATTGCGTCTGGTGATTACGTGGGTTGAGTTACTCTTAATGATTTCTATTTGTGTGGATTTACCTTATCCCTATGTTGGCTAATATTTTAGTGTTGGATGATTTTTGTTGATAGTTCTTCAAATTATGTGTTGTTGCACTTATCTGTCTATTTTATTGATTTTGTGATTGTATGCATGACACTAATCTTAGTCGGCCTATGATATCTACCGGTACATAGTGTTTGTACTGATACTACCTTGCTATATTCTTTGAGTGCAGATTGTGATCCAGAGACTTCTACGAGATATCATATTTAGCTTAACATCAGTGTCCGACATAATTGAGGGTGAGCTATTATCCATGCCAGGACGCCTGGAGATCTTTCCTATTTTAGATGTCTAGTTCATCTCAGACATTTATGTTATTTTTAAACAGTGGTTTTTTCTTAGATAGTTATGTTAGAGTCCTTGTACGATGGCTTTCAGATTTTGGGGTGTAATAGTTTAGACTTCCGCAGATTTTATTTAATTATGGCATGACTGGACTTGTGGAGATATTTATACTTGTTATATCCTTGAATGCTTTAAAGTTGGTTAAGTAATTTGATAATGTTTTGGATGGTTGGTTAAGTAGATGGTTCGCCTACTAGGGAATTTGGGTGTGTGCCACTTACGACTGTTTGGGTCGTGACAAAGTTGGTATCAGAGCCTTGGGTTCATCAATCTCGTTGTACAAGGACATATCTCGTAGAGTCTTACGAATCGATACAGAGACGTCTGTACTTATCCTCGAGAGGCTATAGGACACTAGGATAATTCAATTCCTTTCTTTCTTTCTTTCGTGCTACTTGATTCCAATTGGTATCTGGATGCTTCAAATTGGTATCTAAATTTTCCTTCTATTCTCTCACAAATGGTGAGGACTCATGTGGCAGCAGCAGTAGCTAATGAGGTACCCGCGCTGGCTTTTTGGGTCGCAACGCGTGGTGGAGGACAGGCCGCTAGGGTCATAACGCGTGGAGGAGGCCAGGCTAGAGACCGTGGTCTTGGTAGAGGTAGGGGAGCTGTAGTACCAGCCAGAGGCGGGGCTCCTGTGGCTGGTCAGCAACGCACTGAGACTCTTGAGCCTCAAGAAGTTCCAGATGAGGTAGCAGAGTTTGTAGCGGCACCAACACAGTCAGATATTATAGCTCTTCCAGTGTTATTAGATGTGATGGTACAAGTGTTAAACATGTTGAATGGTTTGACAGAGGCAGGTGTGTTACCAGCTGTTCCAGGTGCACAGGGTTCCAAAGTGGGTGATCCAGCTCAGGATGGAGTTTGTACGCCAGGGTTACAGCATGCTGCAGCGGTGGCTCCTCGTTTGGATAAGGCTACAAAACTGGGTGTATTTCCTAGGCCAGTGGGAGGTATAGTGTTGACCGGGGATGAGCATGATTTGTTTTTGAGGTTCACTAAGAAGAAAACTACAGAGTTCTACCGTACTAAGGTTGAGGATGCTTACGAGTTCATTATGGACTGTCAGGAGAGGCTCTATAAGATGGGGGTAATGGAGAAATATAGTGTTGAGTTGGTGACCTTCCAGCTCTTGGGTGATGCCAAGTTATGGTGGTGAGATTTTGTGGAGTGCAGGCCAGCGGGATCACCTCCGCTAACTTAGACACAGTTCTATCAGCCGTTTCTAGACAAGTATATTCCTCTTACTGTGAGGGAACGCAGACTTGATGAGTTCAACAATATTGAGCAGGGTAATTTGTCTGTGGATGCTTATGAGGCTCAGTTTTAATTGTTGTCTCGCTATGCCCTCCAGCTTGTGCCTACTGAGGAGGAGAGGGTTAGGAGATTTGTGAAGGGTTGAACACTGTCCTTCAGTTGTCAGCTCTACATCTTAAAGCGATAGGTGATTCCTTTCAGGAAGTGGTGGATCATGTTAGGAAGATCAAAGAAGTTCGGTAGTAGGGTTACCATAAGCATGCGGAGAAGAAGCCCCGAAAGGGTGGTGGTTACATTGGCTCTTTCGCTAAGGGCCAGAATTCCCAGTTTTTTTTGGGATGCCTTGTTCAGTCAACTATGAAGGTTTCAACTGGAGACTGGTCAATGGCCAGTCAGCACTATTCCAGTCAGCCAGGGGGTTCGCAGACCAGAGCTCCATATTATGGTGGTTACACGGCTTCATCCGTTTCTGTTCAGCGTTCGATGCTAGACCGTGGATTCTTTGAGTGTGCTGATACGGGGCATTTCAAGAGGAATTGTCCCAGACTTAGGCAAGGTGGTCAGGGTACCCAGTTTCAAACTCCCCGAGCCCCAGAATCAGGTAGAGGAGGAGGATCTTATGGTGGGAACCGTGCTCAGTCTGGCCGTGGCGGTCACATAGCTGGTAGAGGTGGCCCCCAACCTAAGAGAGGTGGGTTTCAGTCTAGTAGAGGTGGTCAACAAACCGGCAGGGGCGGAGCACAGACAGGGCAGGTTGATCATAATGGTTCGCAGGCTACTGGCGGACGAGTTCATTGTTATGCTTTTCCTGGCAGTATAGAGGCTGAGGGCTCAGATGCAGTTATTACAGGTAACATCTCAATCTGTCACCGGATGGCTTCTGTATTATTTGACCCAAGTTCTACATTTTGTTATGTGTCTACATATTTCTCTATAGGTTTTGATTTGGTATGTGATTTACTTGATGCCCTTATACATGTATCTACTCCAGTTGGAGATTCTGTGGTTGTAGATAGAGTTTTTTGATCTTGTACTATCACACTTATGGGGTATGACACCCGGGTTTATTTAGTGATTTTAGACATGGTAGATTTTGATGTCATCTTGGGTATGATTTGGCTAGCTCCTTACCATATGATTTTGGACTGTCATGCCAAGACAGTCACCTTAGTTATGCCCAGGGTGCCTAGACTTGAGTGGAAGGGTAAACTTAGTCCCACCCCAAAGAAAATAATTTCCTTTATTCGTGCAAAGAAGCTAGTAGACAGGGGGTGTTTGGCTTATTTGGCACATATTCGTGATTCTAGTGTTGACGGTCCATCTCTTGAGTCAATTCCTGTGGTACGAGAGTTTGAAGAGGTGTTCTCGCAGACTTGCCAGGCATGCCACCGAACCGTGACATTGACTTTTTCATTGAGTTAGAGCTAGGGACCCATTCTATTTCTATACCGCCATATCGGATGGCACTAGTAGAGTTGAAAGAATTAAAGGAACAACTTCAGGATCTTCTTAGTAAAGGTTCCGTCCGAGTGTCTCCCTGAGGGGCGCTCCCATTTTATTTGTGAAAAAGAAGATGGGACTATGCAGATGTGCATCGATTACCACCAATTGAATAAAGTCACCATCTGGAATAAATATTCCATCCATCGTATTGATGATTTGTTCGACCAGCTTCAGGGGGCTTCTGTGTTTTTGAAGCCATACTTAGATTCCTTCGAGATTGTGTGTTCATCGATGACATTTTGATTTAATCGAAGAGTAAGGAAGATCATGAAAAACACTTGAGGGTTGCTCTTGGGTTGCTAAGAGACAGGGAGTTGTATGCCAAGTTCTCTAAGTGTGACTTTTGGCTTATGTCTGTGTCTTTCTTAGGGCATGCGATCTCGAAGGAAGGGATTATGGTGGATCCGAAGAAAATTGAGGCAGTGAGGGATTGGGCTAGGCCTATGTCAATGACAGAGATCGGCAGTTTCGTGGGGTTGGCTAGTTACTACCGTCGGTTCGTGAAGGGATTTGCTTCCATTGCTTCGCATTTGACGCGACTGACAAAGAAAGAGGTACCTTTTCAGTGGTTCAACGAGTGTGAGGAGATCTTTCAAAAGCTCAAGACTTTATTGACTACAACTCCTATTCTATCTTTTCCCGTGGAGGGCAAGGACTTTATAGTTTATTGTGATGCTTTTCGTTCTGGTTTGGGTGCTTTTCTGATGCAGGAAAAGAAGGTGATTGCTTATGCTTCCAGACAGCTGAAGATTCATGAGAAGAACTATCCTACTCATGAATTAGAGTTGGCAGCGGTGGTGTTCTCGTTGAATATTTGGAGGCACTACCTCTATGATGCCCGTTGCGAGGTATTTACTGATCATCGTAGTGTTCAGTATGTGTTTACTCAGAGGGATCTAAATTCTAGGCAGTGAAAATGGATGGAGTTGCTTAAGGATTAAGATATTACCTTCTTGTATCATCCTGGCTATCATCCTGGCAGGGCAAATGTGGTGGCAGATGCCTTGAGCAAGAAATCATCTATTATGGAGAGTTTGGCTCATTTGATTGCGTCAGAGAGTCCATTGGACAGGGAGGTTCAGACTCTGGCTAATAGTTTCATAAGGCTTAAGGTGTCTAATTCAGGCAGGGTGTTGGCTTTTGTCGAGCCGAGATCATCGTTTCTGGAGCAAATTAAGGCCAGACAGTTTGAGGATGTGAGTGTGAGTAAGATTCGCGATAAAGTCTTGCCCGATGAGGCCAAGGAAATAGTGATTGATGATGAGGGTGTCTTGAGAATCGAGGGGCGTGTTTGTGTTCCCCGTGTTGATGATTTGATTAAGACAATTTTAGCAGAGGCTCACAGCTCTAGATATTCCATTCATCTTGGTGCTACCAAGATGTACCATGACTTGAGGTAGCACTATTGATAGGCTAGGATGAAGCACGATATTGTTGAGTTCGTTGCATAATGTTTGAATTACCAGCGGGTGAAGTACGAGCACCGGAGACCCTGGGGTACACTTTAGAGGATGCCCATTCCAGAGTGGAAGTGGGAGAGGATAGCGATGAACCTTCTTGTAGGTCTTCTGAAGACCTTGGGCAAGTTTGATTTGATTTGGGTCATTGTTGATAGATTGATCAAGTTTGCCCATTCATACGGTTCAGATTACCCATACGGCCCAGAAGTTAGCCCAAATTTATATTCATGAGATTGTTCATCTGCATGGGGTTCCTATTTCCATCATATCCGATAGAGGCACGATGTTTACATCTCGATTTTGAAAGAATTTGCATTTGGAATTAGGTACTAGATTGGACCTTAGTACAACTTTCCACCCTCAGACAGATGGGCAGTCTGATCGAACTATTCAGGTCCTAGAGGATATGCTCCCAACTTGTGTGATTGACTTCGATGGCCATTGGGATCAGTTCTTACAATTAGCTAAGTTTTCTTATAACAATAGTTATCACTTGAGCATTGATATGGCCCCGTTTGAGGCTCTTTATGGGAGAAGATGTAGGTCTCCTATTAGATGGTTTGATGCTTTTGAGGTAAGGCCATGGGGTATAGATCTTTTGAGAGAATCAATAGATAAAGTCAAGGTGATTCAAGAAAAGCTCTTAGCTACTCAGAGTAGGCAGAAGGAGTACGCAGATCGAAAGGTCCGAGATCTTGAGTTCATGGTTAGGGAACAAGCATTATTGAAGGTCTCACCCATGAAAGGTGTGATGAGATTTGGGAATTATGGTAAGCATAGTCCCAGATTCATTGGTTCATTTGAGATTCTCAATCGTGTGGGGGATGTAGCCTATGAGTTGGCTTTGCCCCCAGGTTTGTCAGGTGTCCATCCAGTGTTCCATGTCTCCATGTTGAAGAGATATTATGGTGATGGTTCGTTTATCATTCGTTGGGATTCTGTCTTGTTAGATGAGAAACTTTCCTATGAGGAAGAGCCTATTGCTATTTTAGATAGAGAGGTTCGTAAGTTGAGGTCGAAAGAAATAGCGTCAGTGAAGGCTTATTGGAAGAACCGTCTTGTTGAGGAATCTACTTGGGAGACAGAATCCGATATGCGAAAGAATTATACCCAGCTTTTCACCGAGTCAGGTACCTTCCCTTTTTTTCCTTCTTTTGTCCGTTCGGGGATGAACGGTTGTTTCATTGGTATCCGATATAATGACCAGTTGGGTCGTTAGGAGGGGTGATCTAGAAAAATAGACCTTCGTTGGGAATCTCGAGGCCGCGGGTGAGTCCATAGCGTGATTTTATGTGTCTGTGCATGTTTTGTTTGCGTCTGTAGGGCCTTGGATTGGTGTTAGGATTTTTGGGTGAAAACTGGTACAAAAATCAGAGCTACTGGTCAAAAAGGACCGCTGCAGCGGGTGTGGGACTACAATAGCGAGTCCGTCGTAGTGGGTAGGGGGTCGCCACTACTTGGAGGTGGGACTTTAATGAGGTCTGCCATAGCAGGAGCTTTCCCGCTATAGCAAGATCGCTGTAGCGAGGCTTTGACCACTGCAGTGGTCGATGGGATGCAGAATCCGTATATTATATTCTTTATTCCGAACCCATTCCCCACATAATACCAAAACAATTTTCAAGAACGGCTGTTGACTTTGAGTAATCCCTTACTCATGATTATTGATGAATTGATTTTTGAGTCTTGATATGACCTGTGATATGGTGACTTTTGTTCCCTAATATTGATTCTTATTTTTTCACATTAATTATTGATTGTGGAATGGAAATACATTGTGATGAGAAAGATATATAAATATGTTAAGGCACATTGACAGAGGGTAAGGATGTGGCCTAAAGATCACCCCCTGTCAATGTACCAGAGGGAGGGTACATGGACACCACGGGTCCCCTGCAGGTCACGGCTAATGGGTCAAACACTACCATTTAGCATTTGTGTACGGATATGTAACCGAGTTGAGCTATTTTGTGATTTATGATTTTGTCTGGTGATTACGTGGGTTGGGTTACTCTTTTTGGTTTCTGTTTGTGTGGATTTACCTTATCACTGCGTTGGCTGATATTTCGATGTTGGATGATTTTTGATGATAGATCTTGAGAAAATGTGTGGTTGTCCCTATCTTTCTATTTTATTGATTTTATGATTGTATGCATGGTAGTAATCTTAGTCGGCCTATGATATCTACCGGTACATAGTGTTTGTACTGATACTACCTTGTTGCATTCTTTGAGTGCAGATTATGATCAAGAGACTTCTACAAGACCTCATATTTAGCTTAAGGCCAGTTTCCGACAGATTTGAAGGTGAGATATTATCCATGCCAGGCCACCTGAAGATCTTTCCTATTTTAGATGTCTAGTTCATTTCAGACATTTATGTTATTTTTAGACAGTGGTTCTTTCTTAGATAGTTATGTTATAGTCCTTGAACGATGACTTTTGGGTTTTGGAGTGTAATAGTTTAGACTTCCGTAGATTTTATTTAATTTTGGCATGACTAGACTTTTGGAGATATTTATACTTGTGAAAGCTTTAAAATTGGCTAAGTAATTTGATAATGGTTTAGATGGTTGGTTAAAAAGATGGTTTGCCCACTAGGTGATTTGGGTGGGTGCCACTCACGGCTATTTGGGTCATGAAAATAGTTCATTTCTTTTTTAGAACATAAATTTACACCACTAGTAAATCATCCTTATCCGTGAAAAGAACTGACTTACTCCTTTATTCCATTTGGATTTTTATGTGCACTTTCATTATAAATGTGTGTATTTTATAATTTTTTAAAAATAAATCTATGCTCTGACAGAGATGTGAAGTGAGAAGTAATGGGGTGAATTAATTGTGATGAAATATTGGAGAAATAATATTTGTAAAATGGAAGAGAAATGCTGAAATTGTGAATGAAGGGAGAAGAGGAGCAACTTAACTTAACTCCATCAGATATGAAGCAAACAAAAAGAAGATGTGGAACAAAAACGAGAGAAAAAAAGAAAAAGAAAAAGAAAAAGAAAAAGAAAAGAGAAACGAATAAGAAAACAAAAAATAGAAAGTAAAAAGAATTCGTATTACACTTAATACGACTAATTAAGTGTAATTATTATAATGTTCATTGAAAGAATGGCGTATGTATAAATTAACTAAATTTTACTATTTTTAGCTAGTCACTCACTTTTAATAATGTGAAATCACTTCTTTTGTCATGTCATCTCTTAAGGGGGTGTCAATTTCAATCAGAACAAGTATAAGGGTAAAAGGTCATCCATAAAGTTTAAGTGCTAAATTTTTTAGACAAGTTCAAGATACAATTTATATATTTTTTCTAAATATAATCAAAATAACGTGCATGAAACCTCTACTGTAAGGTATGACAAAATCAATCGAGAATGACTTTTAGTGGTATAAAATACAAGCTATTTATCATTTACGAAAGCAAAGTATAGGTCATACATAAGTGATATGTAGAATGGAGCTATCCTAATTAACTCGCTCGTCATCTGTCGTAACAGCACCAATAATAGAAAAGAAGAAAGTGGTAGAAAGGCTCAAGTTCGAAATACCTAGCATGTTTCCACAAATTATTTCTCTAAAGTAGGACAATATTGAAGAAAGCATGAATGTTGCAATAAACATTTGATATAAGAAATAAATATTTGTATCAAATTTGTAGCAACTCAAATGCCTGTTTTGAGCAATTGTACTCTATTTTGTGTTTTACTGTTTAAATAGCTTGGTACCATATTTTTGAACTTAACGGGATAGTCTGAGTTGAAATATGAAGTGCTCAGAAGGTTCATTATTGTGATCTTGTTTTGGAAGGCTTATAATCTAAAGTAAGAAACCCGACCCCTCTTTTTGAGTATTAGCGTGCCATCGGATGATTTGAGACTTCGCAGAGGTCTATAATTATTTTTGAACTTGTTGGCATGCTTGAATTTGAACCCGAGGGGCTCGAGAATAATTCAGCCCCATTTAAACAAATATTGTGTTGTAGATTTTACTGATATTATGTTGTAGATTTTCCTAGTATCTAGTTCCTTCTTCGCAATCAGGAAAGCACCAGTCGCGATGGCGATGTTGTAACGACCAAACTGGTCGTTATAGTCTGTCCAGTATTTTAGCCTTTTCCGAGCTTTGACTAGAGCATTTTGACCCAAGTTGACTTCTGGGTAAACAGACCTTTTTCGAAAATTCATCGATTTCGAGAGGTCCGGATGGTTGCTTAAGACTTGTGTGTATATTTGATTCGGTTGCCAATGCAATTAGATGGATTTTGGGACTTGGGTTGGAAATCGGAACTAAGGCGTCAGGGGTTGACCCAGTCAACGAGACATCCGTTAGAGATTCCGAGGCCATGAGCGCGTTCGTAGCGTATTTTTGTATGGGTCTGTGTATATGGTTTGTGAGAAGATGGCCTCGGGAATGGCTCGGGATTTCGATTGGGACTTAGAAAAAATTGGAGAGATTCTGGTACTTGGTGCCTAATATGGCGGCACGAGTGCCATCCCAGAGGCACCGCTGTTGCGGTATGTTGGTCGCTGAGGTGACCATGAGTATTGTTGGCCAGACCGGTATGGCGGCGATTTGGGAGCTGTAGCGGTCCCATTGCCGTCGTGGCGGTGATGGGCCAGGTGTTTTCATTAAGTGTGATTTAAATAAGCCCTTAGACCCTCATTATTTCCCATTTTGAAATTAGAGCTTGGGGGAACAGTTCTTGGTAATATTTTGGAGACATTCTATGAGGTAAATCTTGCTTATGCCTTTACTCTCCCTTTAATCACAATCATCCTAGATTTGGTCCTTCCCTTAATAATGACTTAGTGATGGAAGTTGAAAGAGGGTTTTGATGAACTTTTCCTTTGGCTCATGTATGAGGTAATTGATGATGTTTATGTTAGATTTTGACGAATCTAAGCTTGTTAATCATATATCTTCCATTTCTAGTGTTGAATTTTGGAATCGAAGACTTAGGGTTTATACCCAAATTGGGGGTTTTCCTATAAATTAGAAATTAGGCTAATCCTTGAGTTAAATTAGCGATTAGTTGTTGGGTTATGATCACCTAGTGCTTAATTTGATATTTTACTTTCAAATTTTTCGTTTTACCCTTGTGGGCCCGATTCTCCAATTTCTACGGATAGTATTGACCTAATTTGAACAGTATCAATATTAGTATTAATCTTCATGATTTCTAATATAGAATTCGATTATGCTTAGACTACTTTGGTTTTGAGGTTCGGCAAAAAGGCAAGGCAAAAGAGTGAGTTGTTGGTGCTGCAGTTCGGCCATCCAGATAGGTTATGACTTACCCTTGGTAAGACTTCGTATAGCGAAGCACATATTTAGTTTTTATTATCGAAGACAACATGTGAAACTTTGGGTATGAAGTCGGGTTGGATATTGCTTTAGGTTGGGCCCTGTTGTTTATTGGGGCTAGCCACCTCGTTATGTGTGATTTGATCGTTCTATTCTGCCGACTTGATGTCATGAGTCGTTGGTAGATATTGGATTATTTTTTATCATCTTGATTATGATATAGTTGGCATACCTATTGTTGGTAATTGTACTTGGATATATCGTTAGCGTACCCACTATTGGTACTTGTTATTCGATTATATTATTGGCATACCCATTGCGGGTATTCGTGATTCGGATATATTATTAGCGTACCTATTGTTGGTACTTGTGATGCTGAGCATGATTGTTGATGTGATTCATACATTGCATGGACTCTCATTTTCATGATACACTGTCGAGATATTGATGATATTTGATGAAACACTTGATGAGCTGGGCTCAGTTTTACTTGAGTGACGTGAGATGGCCGATGTCCGATGTTCATCCCAGAATCATTGATTGAGTGAAATTGATACTTGATAAAACTCTTTTACTTGAGTGACGTGAGATGGCCGATGTCTGATGATCAATTTCGCAAACATTGTTGCATGGCTGATATCCGATGTTATTTTTGAAATCGTTGTTAGTGCATGGACTCCGCGGATCCCCCAGGGTGGTGCTGGTGAGAACCCCCTTGGGCAAAGATCCGGGGTCCGGTCTGTCTGTTGGGCAAAGATTCGGGGTCCGGTCTGTCTGTTGGGCAAAGATCCGGGACGGGTGACACTTAGACTATGCGAGTCACGCTCGGTTATGCTACCGAGACGTCGATATTTCTGGTCGGAGTACATATCTACACCGCGTTTGCATGGCATTGCATTGCATTATGACTTGATTGAGATACTTGGTGATTGTATTGTGATGTTAGATTAGATTGGATATATTTAGACTTGGCATATTTGGGATTAGATGCTTTACTTAGGCAATGACGGATACTTGGAATTGATTACATTGTCTTGTACTTATTGGTTTACTGCTTATCTGCTTTATTATCTGAATTGTGTTAGCTATGCTTAGTCGGTCGATGATACCTACCAGTACTGTTGTTTGTACTGACCTGGACTTGCTACATTCTTTTATGAATACAGAGTATCAGGTCGGTTCCACTTCTGTGACGCTTGGCTGATAGTCGCTTTAGCTCTATTCTCGAGTTTCCAGGGTGAGCATGGCTGTCCGCCACCTTGAAGACTTTTCTATCTTATGTCCTATTTTATTCAGAGACATAGGCACTTTATGTATTAGTATTCCAGATTGTATTATTTCCCTTTAGATGCTCTTGGGTTATTCAGACTAGACCCTGGGGATGTTTATCATCATTCCGCACTTTTCTACTACTTATATATATATATCGCGAGACTTACGTATTTATTCTATTCCATTTCTTAATTTCATTCTTTGTGTATTTATTCATGTGTTAGGTTAAGGGTTTGCTTACCTATGTGGTATCAGAGCCCTAATTTACCCGGTCTTTAATACAAGAGCGTGCTAGTAGAGTCTCGTGGATCGGTACGATGAGCTCCGTACTTATCTGAAGGAGGCTATAGAATATTTCGAAAATTTCACTTACTTTTCATTCTTCGTGCTACTTTATTCAATTTGGTATCTAGAAATATCGAATTGGTATCTGACTCTTATCACTTCCCTCGCAGATGGTGAGGATTCGCGACAAGCCCGCGTGGAGGATGTACATGAGGTTGGCTCCATCAATTTTTACTGGCACACCAGGCGAGGATGCCTACGAGTTTATCATGATCATACATGAGCTACTCCATGCGGCGGGGATTACGGACACTCTCAGAGTCGTCTATGTTACACATTGATTCTGCGGTGGCGCAAAGGCATGGTTGAGAGACTACCTTGCTAGCAGACCTGCGAGTGTGCGTCCACTTACTTGGGAGCAGTTCTATGGGGTGTTTCTGGAGAGGTACGTGCCTCGTTCGCTGAAGGATGAGCGTCGACGTCAGTTCCTAGATCTCTATCAATAGGGCATTTCGGTTGTTACCTATGCACTATCCTTCTCCTATCTGGCCCGTTACTCCTACCCCTTGATTCTAATGGAGGCCGGCAGGATCCGGTGGTTTATTAGTGGGATGGATGGTCCTCTACAGCTGCCCTGCGTCTAGCTTGAGGCTGAGGGCGCTTTGTTCCCGGCCATTATCGACTGTGCAGCTGGAGTTGAGGCTGCGGGGGCTAGAGCTGCTAGACCCTAGGCAGAGATCCTCGGTGCAGCGATAGTAGGTATCATTTCTGTCCGTCATAGAGCAACACCTGTATTATTTGATCCTGGATCCACCTATTCGTATGTATCTGCAGTTCATGTCATTCGTTGGGATTTTCCTTATGATAGCATAGATATACCTATTTATGTGTCTGCTCCGGTCAGAGATTCTGTGATTGCTGATCGAGTCTACAGGTCTTGTTTGGTTACTTTGATAGGGTGTGACACTTGGGTAGATTTAATGATTCTCGATATGGTGGACTTTGATATTATAATGGGTATGTCCATCTTTCTCCCTATCATGCGATCTTGGACTGTCATGCCAAGACAATCACCTTAGCCATGCCGGGCATCCCTAGGCTTGAGTGGAGAGGTACTCCTAGTCTTGCCCCAAAGAAGATCATTTCCTTCCTTCGGGCGAAGAAGTTATTAAGTAAAGGGTGTTCAGCGTATTTGGTGCATGTTCGTGATACGATTGTTGCATCTCCACACCTTGAGTCTATCCCTATTGTGAGGAAGTTTTCGGAGGTATTCCCGTCGGATCTGCCGGGTATGCCACCCAATCACGACATTGATTTCTGTATCGACGTGGATCCGGGCACTCGTCCTATTTCCATTCCACCGTATCGGATGGTACCTTCTGAGTTGAGGGAGCTTAATGAGCAGTTACAGGATTTATTGAGCAAGGGGTTCATTAGACCTAGTGTCTCCCCTTAAGGTGCTCTTGTGTTATTCGTGAAGAAGAAAGATGGGACCATGAGGATATGTATTGATTACCGCCAGTTAAACAAGGTCACTATTCAGAACAATTGCCCTATGCCTAGTATTGATGATCTGTTTGACAAGCTTTAGGGTGCTTCAGTGTTTTCAAAGATTGATTTTCGTTTCGGCTATCACTAGTTGAAGATCAAGGCGGAGCATATTCCGAAGACAGCCTTTCGGACGAGATATAGCTACTATAAGTTTCTAGTGATGTGTTTTGGGCTTACCAATGCCCCGACTGCATTTATGACTTTGATGAATGGCATCTTTAGGCCGTTCCTTGATTCCTTTGTGATTGTGTTTATTAATGACATCTTGGTGTATTCCAAGAGTAGAGAGGAGCATGAGAGCCATCTCCGTACTGTTCTTAGGTTGTTGAAGAAACATAGCGTGTTTGGTAAGTTTTCTATGTGTGAGTTCTGGTTGGAGTCTGTAGCCTTCTTGGGCCATGTTGTGTCTAAGGATGGGATTATTGTTTATCCACAGAAGATCGAGGCTGTGAGGGGTTGGGCATGGCCCATTACTGTTAGTGAGATTCGTAGCTTTGTGGGTTTGGCCAGTTATTACCGTCGCTTTGTGAAGGGTTTTGCTGCCATTGCTTCATCCTTGACTAGATTGACTCAAAAGGATGTTCCCTTCTAGTGGATGGATCATTGTGAAGAGAGCTTTCAAAAGCTCAAGCTTCTTTTGACTACAGCCCAGATCCTAGCATTATCGGTGGAAGGCAAGGATTTCGCTGTCTATTATGATGCCTCCCATATGGTTTTGGGTGCAGTGTTGATACGGAAGGGTAGAGTGATAGCTTATGCTTCCCCTCAGTTAAAGGTTCATGAGAAAAATTACCCTACCCATGATTTGGAGTTGTTAGCCGTAGTCTTCGCTTTGAAGCTTTGGAGGCATTATTTGTACGGTGTCCATTTTGAGGTTTTCACTGATCACCGTAGCCTTCAGCATGTGTTTACCCAAAGAGATCTTACTTCTAGGCAGTGCCAATGGATGGAGCTCCTGAAGGACTATGACATCTTTATTCTGCATCATTCCGGGAAAGCCAATATAGTAGCTGATGCCTTGAGTCGTAAGGCAGTGAGTATGGGGAGTTTAGCTCGATTGATTGTTTTTTAGCGTCCGGTGGCCATAGAGGTTCAAACTCTAGCCAATAGTTTCGTTCATCTTGATATTTCAGCCCCGGGCAGGATTTTGGCTTGTATCGAGGCGAGGATCAGGACTCATCAATTTAAGGATGCTCAATTGGGCAAGAATCGAGATAGAGTTTTGAGAGTTGAGGCCAATGAGGGAGTGATTGATTTCGAGGGCATTCTAAGGATTAGAGGACGCATTTGCGTTCCTCGTGTTGGTGATCTGATTCAGTTGATCATGTCTGAGGCTCATAGCTCTCGCTATTCCATTCATCCGGGGGTGACCATGATGTACCGTGACTTGAGACAACACTATTGGTTGCGTCGGATGAAAAGAGATATAGTTGATTTTGTGTCTAAATGTGGAAATTATCTGCAGGTAAAGTATGAGCACCAGCGACTTGGTGAGGTGCTTCAGAGGATGCCCATTCCTGAGTGGAAATGGGAGAGGATTACCATGGATTTTGTCATGGGTCTTCTGAAAACCCTTGGCAAATTTGATTCTATTTTGGTGATAGTTGATCGGTTGACTAAGTCCGCTCACTTTATTCCAGTTCAAGTTTCCTATACTGCGGACAAGTTAACCAAGATGTACATTCGGGATATTGTGAGATTAAATGGGGTTCCTATTTCTGTTGTATCTTTTCAGGGTACGATTTTCACTTTCCGGTTCTGGAGGGCGTTTCATGAGGAGTTGGGTACCTGGTTGGATCTCAGTACGGCTTTTCATCCCCAGACCGATGGTCAGTCCGAGCGGACCATTCTGGTGCTCGAGGACATGTTGAGAGTGTGTATTATTAACTTTGGAGGCCATTGGGATCAACACTTACCATTGGTGGAGTTTGCGTACAACAACAGCTACCATTCGAGTATTGGCATGGTGCTTTTTGAGGCCTTATATGGTAGGAGATGTAGATCTCCGATTTGTTGGTTTGATGAGTTTGAGGCTCGACCTTGGAGCACATATCTATTAAGAGAGTCCCTTGATAGACTGAGAGTTATTCAGGCCAAGCTCTTGGCAGCTCAGAGTTGGCAAAAGATGTATGCGGACCGGAAGGTCTGGGATTTACAATTTGCTATTGGTGACTAGGTTCTGTTGAAGGTTTCACCTATGAAGCGTATTATGAGGTTTGGTAAGAGGGGCAAGTTGAGCCCCAGGTATATTGGCCCGTTTGAAATTGTGGATTGTATTGGTGATGTAGCTTATGAGTTGGCATTGCCACCAGGCTTGGCGAGAGTTCATCCGGTTTTTCATGTTTTGATGCTGAAGAAGTACCATGCCGACGGTACCTACATTGTCCGTTGAGATTCTATATTACTTGATGAGAACTTGACTTATGAGGAGGAGCCTATTGCGATCTTGGATAGGATGGTTCAAAAGTTGAGGTTGAAAGAGATTGCTTCGGTGAAAGTGCAATAGAAGCACCGTCCTGTTGAGGAGGCTACTTGGGAGACAAAGTCCGACATGCGTAGCTGATATCCTCAGTTGTTTACTGATTCGGGTATTTCCCCGCTTCCTTCATTTTCTTCGCTCGAGGACGAGCGATGGTTCAATTGGTAGCTGATGTAATGACTCGTTTGGTCGTTATAGTCTTTTCGGTATTTTAGCCTTTTTCGAGCATTGACTAGTGCATTTTGACCCGAAGTTGACTTCTGGGTAAACAGACTTTTTTCAAAAATTCATCGATTTCGAGAGGTCTGAATGGTTGCTTATGACTTGTGTGTATATTTGGTTCAATTCCCAATGCACTTGGATACATTTTGGGACTTGGGTTGGAAATCGAAACTAAGGCATCGGGAGTCGACCCGGTCAACGAGACCTCCATTGGAGATTTCGAGGCTATGAGTGCGTTCATAGCGTATTTTTGTGTGGGTCTGTGTATATGGTTTGTGAGCAGATGGCCTCGGGAATGGCTCAGGATTTCGATTGGGACTTAGGAAAAATTGGAGGGATTCTGGTACCTGGTGCCCGATATTGTGGCACCAGTGCCGTCCCAGCGGCACCGCTATTGCGGTATGTTGGCCGCTGAGGCGGCCATGAGTATTGTTGACCAAACCACTATGGCGGCCATTTGGGCGCCGTAGCGGCCCCGTTGCCGTCGTGGCGGTGACGGGCCAAGTGTTTCCATTAAATATGGTTTAAATAAGCCCTTAGACCCTCATTATTTCCCATTTTGAAATTAGAGCTTGGGGTAACAGTTCTTGGTGATATTTTGGAAACATTCTTGGAGGTAAATCTTGCTTATGCCTTTACTCTCTTTTTAATCACAATCATCCTAGATTTGCCCCTTCCCTCAGTGATGGAAGTTGAAAGAGGGTTTTGATGAACTTTTCCTTAGGCTCATGTGTGAGGTAATTGATGATGTTTATGTTAGGTTTTGACGAATCTAAGCTTTTTAATCCTATATCTTCCATTTCTAGTGTTGAATTTTGGAATCGAAGACTTAGGGTTTATACCCAAATTAGGGGTTTTGCTTGAAATCAGAAATTAGGCTAATCCTTGAGTTAAATCAGCAATTAGTGGTTGGGTTATGATCACCTAGTGCTTAATTTGATATTTTGCTTCCTAATTTCCCGTTTTGCCCCTGTGGGCCCGTTTTCCCAATTTTAGGGCTAGTATTGACCTAATTTGAATAGTAGAAATATTAGTATCATTCTTCATGATTTCTAATCTAGAATTCGATTATGCTTAGACTACTTTGGTTCTGAGGTTTGGCAAAAAGGCAAGGCAAAATAGTGAGTTGTTGGTGCTGCGGTTCAGCCATCCAGGTAGGTTATGACTTACCCTTGGTGAGACTTCGTATAGCGAAGCACATATTTAGATTTTATTGTAGGAGACAACATGTGAACCTTCGAGTATGAAGTCGGGTTGGATATTGCCTTAGGTTGGGCCCTATTGTGTGTTTTGGCTAGCCACCCCGTTATGTGTGATTTGATTATTCTATTGTGCCAGCTTGATGCCATGAGTCGTTGGTAGATATTGGATTCTGTGTTATCATCTTGATTGTGATACAATTGGCATACCCATTGTTGGTAATTGTACATGGATATATTGGTTGCGTACCCACTGTTGGTATTTGTGATTCAGTTATATTATTTGCATACCCATTGCTAGTATTCGTGATTCGGATATATTGTTGGCGTACCCATTATTGGTACTTGTGATACTGAGCATGATTGTTGATATGATTCATGCATTGCATGCACTCTCATTTCCATGATACACTGTCGAGATATTGATGATATTTGATGAAACACTTGATGAGCTGGGCTCAGTTTTACTTGAGTGACGTGAGATGGCCGATGTCCGATGTTTTTCTCGAAATCGTTGATTGAGTGAAATTGATACTAGATAAAACTCTTTTACTTGAGTGATGTGAGATGGCCGATGTCTGATGATCAACTCCAGAATCGTTGTTGCATGGACGATATCCGATGTTGTTTCCGGAATCATTGTTAGTGCATGAACTCCGCGGGTCCCCCAGGGTGGTGCTGGTGAGAACCTCCGTGGGCAAAGATCCGGGGTCCCGTCTGTCTGTTGGGCAAAGATCCGGGATGGGTGGCACTTAGACTACGCGATTCACGCTGGGTTGTGCTATCGAGACGTTGATATTTCCGTCTAGAGTACATGTGTACACCGCATTTGCACGGCATTGCATTGCATTCATACAATTATTGCATTACATTGCATTATGATACCAATGGGCCCACCTCAGGTCAAATGAGGCGGCGTATACAATGTACGTATAGTACATTTCATGACATCACTTACGAGAGTTTTAGGATGGTCGGACCCTATTCATGCAAGTTCTAGGTATTTAGACGATTCTTTCAACTATTCATAGGCATTTAATTCAATTCTACTGAATGAATAGTAGTCAAATTCAAACTCGAATTTCGAGAATTAGAGTGGCCCCCGAGACACGTATTCAGGCCTACTACGTCTAAGACATGCCAAAGAAGGAAAGGGGGAAGCCTTACATACCTTTATTGCTTTTTAAGCACGTCGAAACTCCAATGCCGTTTCGTCAAAAACCTACGAATGGTCACATTTGCCAATTACTATTCATGAGGTTCAAAATTCCAACTTTGGTTTAGTACTTTTCTACCGAAATTTTGGCAGCATCTCCCCTATAAATATGACACCCCGATAATTTAACTCGGCTCAAATGTCAACAACAACCATGCCAACATCATCAATTATCGACTAAAATCGCTTTCTAACACAAATAGTCCTTTTTCTACATAAAGCAACAACTTCCAAACTAACTTTGCATTTATAAACCATTGTCAATATTTTCATATCCACATACTAATTTAAGATCCTTCCAACATAAACTAAGAGCATTCCAAGCTATATATCCAACATTCAACAATTCCATCAATTTTCATATTCAATCCAAAATCCTTATATATGCAACAAAACCATTCCAGCACATTTCCTACTTACTAATTCATCTCCAGCAACAACAATCTACCCCTTAACAACTTCATTATCTTAATATCATAAAATCATATTAATATGACATAATTCTCTACATTCCGTTTTCATGCCAACTTACCCCATCTATGCTTCATTTACATTGTAATGATCACAACAACACAACTAACATGTGAAACAAAATAAATCCATCACCATTTCATCCACCTATAGGCCACGGCCAACATGTAATTTTTCAACTTCATCCCATTTTCATTCAACTTTCATTTCCATTAAAATTTTCATAATAACCACAACTAGAATACAACATAAAATCAACTAATCTTGCCTACACCACACATGCATACTCACGGCCACACCATGCAAATCTCCACAAGTTCATGAATTCTATCCATTCCTTCATACTACAATATAAACAAGCCTTTATAATATCATAAAAAGGATTAAATCTTACCTTTTCCTCACAATTCCTCAACTTGGCTAGGTTGTCAACTTGCAACAAAGAGAGATTCTTGCTTCAACAACTATACCATCTTGAAGAGCATCCTTGAATTAGTAGAAACACATGAAGAACCAAATTTTTGGAACAAGATTCCTTGGTCTTCTTTTTCTCCTCTCTTGGCCGAACCTAGGCTTCTTGTTGCTCTCTTCTTCTTTTTTGTTTTTTTTTGTTCTCTTGAATTTTCTAGAGTTGTAAAATGATGACTTTGTCTCATTTTTTTCCACCACTTCTCTATATATATTTTCCCACAATCATGTGAGGGGCACATGCCCCCTCTCTAGAAATTTCTCAAATTAAAACAAAGATGACTTATTTGTCATCTTTTTCATTCTTTTTCTTTTCCCCTTTTTTTTTCTAGCATTTTGGGAAATTACCATTTCGCCCTTTGTCTTCCACATTATTTCCATTGGCCATTATGCAAATTTCTCTTTTTACCCTTGGCCTTTCTCGATATTTCCATCCTAATAATAGTCATAAATAATATTCATAGCAACTTGTACATTAAAATCACTTCCGAAAATGACCTTGTCCTTAACTTACCACGACCCTCTCGGATTATCCGAATGTATGAAATACGGGATATAACAACGACGTATACGATGTTATGACAAAAAATAAATAGCATTTGATGATCCTAATCGAAATTCAAAGGCATTTGACGTAAGGGAAGAAGGTTGTCAAGGAAAGTAAGGGATATGTTGCGTGTCGGGTAAGAATTATGGGCGACGAGTTAATGATGGCGTAATGATGTCTTAGAGAAGAGTAATAATGTCCCTTAAATTGGTATTGAGGTGTTAAACAAGTGTTAAGAAGGTTCCATAAGGATTGGAGATCAAACGACTTAACGAGAAAGAGTTCGGATGAACTGGGCATTATACGGCCCAACATACTGGCTCTATAAATTATGCTGGCCGTATGTCTGGCCGTATAATTAGCCCAGAATATCATACCTCTCTGGACCAAACATACGGCCCGTATAAAATGTACGGACCGTATGTTGGTCCGTATATCTCGGTCGGGACAGATTTTAAGTGTTAAATATAAGGACGCTCTCTCATTATTTCATTTCATTTTCCACTCACCACACTTCAAGAAACCTCTAGAACTCTCTCCATTATTCATCCACAACAAACCAAGAGAAATATATGATCAAATACATCAAACCCAGAAAATCAAGTGTAGAAAACATATCAAAGTTCATCTAAGTCAAGAAATTCCAAAGGAAGTGACCTAGGGTTTTTTGTGCAAGAAGAGGATTCCCACTCAAGTCTTATTCATCCATTATCTAAGTTGAGTTTTATGATCATTCTTGGTTGTGTAAGGTGTTCAAAATTAAAAACACATGGATTGTAGAAAGATATAGGAAGTGGGTCATAAATGTGGGAATAGTGACATTGTTGAGTGAAGGTTTGGATTAAATTATGAATATTGGTATGTTGTGGTTGTAAGTATGTTGTGAAT
The DNA here is from genome assembly GCF_019175385.1 of Lycium barbarum. Lineage (NCBI taxonomy): Eukaryota > Viridiplantae > Streptophyta > Magnoliopsida > Solanales > Solanaceae > Lycium > Lycium barbarum. Next base: position 33,002,334 of record NC_083341.1, on the reverse strand, counting down.
GAAATTTATACCATGGAATAAGTATTATATATGAGGAAACGCGATAGGGAACTATAACCACAATTATGGAGAAATTGAAGAGGAATTGTGAAATGCGGATAATGTAGATGAATGGTGATTGTTGTTTGTGCTATTGTGAATGTTGTTAGGGATGTTTGGGAGTTGATATAGAATATGGGAAAATTTGTATAAACAAAGGAAATGCTTCCCAATTTTCTTTAGCTTTAGTAAGCACGCTTAAGTAATCGATTAGCTAATGTTAATGCAAATTCTCTTGAAGGTAGAAACGTGGGCATCGAAGGAGAACAAGCAAGAAATAAATTGGTTAAACGAAAAAGGTATGTGAGGCTAGTACTTTCTTTTAATGGCATGAATCCGATGGCATGATTTTTCCTTCTTCTCCATGAATCCTCTATATCCCGGAAAGCTAAGAGTCTATGTTCATGAATAGCTATATGAGATAAGAGATACATTACGAGCCCAATAATGATGATGATGAGTCAAGTATAAAGATTCTAGAGTTCATGACATGATGTTCCTATAAGTTTAATGATGTTGTTTATTGAATACACTCACCGTATATACTATTTCCTTCAAGGTGAGGCAAAATGCTTGTAAATGCTCCATAATGGAATCGGGGGTTCATGACCTTATGTCACCCCGATAGAGTATAATTGTCTTCAATTTCCAGTCATGCATTATGGTAATAGTATGATGAGATTATGATAAGTGTATAATATGTACATGATGCTATCACACTGCGCCTACATGGCCGGGCAGACACCGCTAAGGCGGGCAGCATATACACTATGTCAAGATGGCATGGGCAAACAACACTAGTGGGCGGCATGAGATGGTACCCCGGACGCGGGAGGCCTGGACGAAGGCTAATTATTATCACACCGTACCTATATGGACGGGCAACTTATACATTTATGCATACATGATATGATGATGATTATGAAGTAAGCCAGCCTGTATTATTTCTTTTATAAGTGATAGTCAGATACAGTTGCTCCTTATTTGATGCTTCCTTTATCTCATTGACGTATTATTATTGTTACTTATGCCTGTCATACTCAGTACAATGTTCGTACTGACGTCCGTTTTCTCTGGACGTTGTGTTCATGCCCACAGGTAGGCAGAGAGGTGATCTTGATCCAGACTCGTAGGAGCTAGTGGCTGATTTGAGAGCACTCCATTGTTCCGAAGGTGCATTGATTATTCTTTTGTGTATATATGTACATTTTGGTCACGACGGGGCCCTATCCTGTCCCTATGTCTAGCACTCTAGTAGAGGCTCGTAGATACGCAGGTCTGGGTAGTATGGTCTCACAATGTTTCTAATGTATATTTTTATATTATTTTGATAGCCGAAGGGCTTACGTATCTATATACATATGTAAAGTGATTATGTTTCCAAATGAGAAAATGACTGTCGTATGATATGAGTATGATGAGTAATAGAATGAGTGGTGCTCGGCGGTTAGCCCCGGGTACCTGTCACAGCCCCTAGTCGGGTCGTGACAAAAGTGGTATCAGAGCAATTCAGTCCTAGGAAGTGTCTACGAGCCGTGTCTAGTAGAGTCGTTTTTATGGTGTGTTGCGCGCCACACTAATAAATAGGAGGATACAGGACATTTAGGAAAAATGACCATCTTTTATCTTAAGAGATCGTGCGATAGAGCTGTGCTATAAGATTTTCCCCTCTTAATAGTGTGTTATGATTTCAGAAATGCCGCCAAAGGGAAAAGCTACAGCCGCCCAGAAGGGCAAGACTACAATGAAAAGGCGGGTAGAAAGAGAGGTGCCAATGAATGTAGAAGAGGGTGAGTCACATAATGCGGCTCCATCTAATACTTCCTCTACCCCGCCCAATGTCGAAGAATAATGAGGAGCTTCAGCTCCAATTCCTCCACCGGTTGCTTCGGGTCAACAAGTGACCGAGGCCATTCATCTACTGACACAGTTAGTTGCTGCCCAGGTACAGTGATAGAATGTGAGTTTAAGTGATCGGGCAGCTAGTACCAGAGCCCGTGATTTTATGAGTTTGAATCCTCCGGAGTTTTTCGGGTCAAAGCCGGATGAAGACCCGCAAGGTTTTATTGATGAGATGCTGAGAACATTGACGACTATTCATGCCTTCGAAACTGAATCTGTGGAGTTGGCCTCATATAGACTCCAAGATGTGGCGGTATTGTGGTACAATAAATGGCTAGCATCAAGAAAAGAAAATGCGCCTCCTCCCGTGTGGCAAGAATTGGTAGATTCTTTCACCCGCCACTATTTGCCACTAAGGTCCGCCGAGCTAGAGCGGATAGGTTCTTAAGTCTAAAGTAGGGAAATATGAGTGCCCGGGAATATAGTCTTCAATTTAATATGCCCTGACTATGGTGGCCGATATGGGAGATAGGGTATACAGGCTTGTGAGTGGATTGGGGCCATATTTGTTCAAGGATTGTTTGACGGCTTCCTTGCAAGATGGGATGGATATTTCCCGAATACAAGCCCACGCCCAGAATTTAGAAGGACAACAACCTCGGCAAAGGGGTGATCGTGATGTCAATAGAAGGCAAAGCAAGAGGGCCAGATCAATGAGGGCAGGAAGTGATTATAGAGGGGGATCAAGGCAGACACATTCTACACACTAAGGCCAGTCGGTGACTAGTGCACCTCCTCGATTTACAGGTAGGAGATTTGATCGCTCCTTTCCTTCAGGATAGGGTCAGAGTTCGAGAGCTTCGGGTTCTCAGTTTGGGGGCGATCATAGTCAGAGGAGAACCCCAGTACCACGATGAAGCCAGTGCGGTAGATTGCATTCCGGACAATGTCTCCAAGGTTCGGATGCTTGCTATGCCTGCGGTCAGGTTGGGCATATAATTCGAGATTGACCGTCGATGAGTGGTAGAGTTGGGGTTCAGCCCACCGGATCAGCGGCTGGTTCATCTTCAGTGCGCCCGGTAGGGCAGACTCCCTAGATGTCAGCAGGTCGAGGTAGAGGCAGAGGGGGAGCATCTACTTCAGGTGCCACTCAGCCCCGTGTGTATGCTTTAGCTGGACGACAGGATCTTGAGTCCTTCCCGGATGTGGTTACAGGTACATTATCCATATTTTCTCATGATGTGTATGCATTGATAGATCCGGGTTCTACCTTGTCTTACATTACTCCGTATGTGGCTGGTTGTATTGGGGTGAAACCTGAGCCAATAAAACCTTTTGGGGTATCTACTCCGGTTGGTGATCCCGTGATAGCTAGACAAGTGTATAAAAATTGTGTACTTGTGATATGCAATCGCCAGACCAAAGCTGATTTAATCGAGTTGGAATTGTTGGATTTCAATGTGATTATGAGTATGGATTGGTTGGCTTCATGTTATGCTAATGTTGATTGCCGAATAAAAGTGGTTCGATTTCAATTTTCGGGAGAGCCCGTGCTGGAATGGAAGGGTAATACAGCATCTCCAAAAGGTAGGTTTATTTCCTACCTTAAGGCAAGGTAGATGATAGCTAAGGGCTATATTTATCACTTAGTCCGAGTACATGACACCGAAGCAGAGTCGCTAACTTTCCAGTCCGTTCCGGTAGTGAATGAATTCTCGGATGTATTTCCAGATGAACTTCCAGGCCTTCCTCCAGAAAGAGAGATTGATTTCGCCATTGATGTGTTGCCGGACACCAAGCCTATTTCTATTCCTCCTTATCAAATGGCTCTGGTAGAATTGAAAGAGCTAAAGGCACAGTTGAAAGATTTGCTTGAGAATGGGTTTATCAGACCTAGTTCATCACCGTGGGGAGCACCAGTCTTGTTCGTGAGAAAGAAAGATGGTTCCCTACGAATGTGCATCGATTATAGGCAGTTGAACAAGGTGACGATAAAGAACAAATATCCTCTCCCAAGGATTGATTATTTGTTTGATCAGCTATAAGGTGCCAAGTGGTTTTCTAAAATAGACTTAAGGTTGGGTTATCATCAAGTGAGAGTTAGAGAAGCAGATATTCCCAAAACATCTTTCAGAACGAGATATGACCATTATGAATTCCGAGTGATGTCATTTGGGTTAACCAATGCTCCGACAGTGTTCATGAACTTGATAAATAACGTATTCAGGCCTCTCTTGGATTTGTTCGTGATAGTATTCATTGACGATATTCTGGTATATTCTCGTACAGAGTCAGAACATGCCGATCACTTACATATTGTTCTTGGAATTCTTCGAACCCGAGAATTGTATGCAAAATTTTCAAAGTGCGAGTTTTGGCTGAATTCTGTGACATTTCTGGGTCACGTTATTTCAGATGATGGTATTCGAGTTGATACTCAAAAAATCAAAGTTGCGAAGACTTGGCCAAGGCCTACGGCGCCTACAGAAGTCCGTAGTTTTCTGGAATTGGCAGGTTACTATAGAAGGTTCGTAGAAGGGATTTCCTCTATTTCGGCCCCATTGACGAAGCTAACCCAGAAGTCAGTTAAATTTCAGTGGAATGATGCTTGTGAACGCAGCTTCCAAGAGTTGAAGGACAGATTAACCTTAGCTTCGGTCTTAACACTTCCAGAAGGGTCAGATGGTTATGTGGTGTACTGTGATGCTTCTGGTGTTATGTTAGGATGTGTGTTAATGCAGCACGGTAGGGTTATTGATTATGCTTCGAGACAGCTGTGGAAACATGAAAAGAACTACCCAACTCACGATCTCGAATTGGCTGCAGTCATTCATGCATTAAAAATGTGGAGACATTACTTGTATGGTGTGCATGTCGATATTTATACCGATCACAAGAGTCTTCAGTACATTTTCAAATAGAAGGAGTTGAATCTGCGGTAGAGGCGGTGGTTAGAATTATTGAAAGATTATGATGTGAGCATTTTATACCACCTCAGAAAAGCAAATATAGTAGCTGATGCACTTAGCCGCCAATCAATGGGCAGCCTATGTGAAGTTTCTTTCGGAAAAGAAAGAGATGATTCATGAGCTCCACCAACTAGCTAATCTTGGAGTACGTGTAATTGATTCGGTTAGTGCAGGGATTGGTATTAATGATCCTACAGTTTCGTCCCTAAATATGGAAGTAAAAGAGTGTCAATATGAAGATCCTCAGTTGAGCCATTATAGAGACACACTTCATGGAAAAGAGAGGTCTCCATTTGAAACTTCTATGGATGGAATTCTTAGATACCGAGGCAGGCTATGCGTTCTGAATGTTGCATAATTGTGCCGTCGAATCTTAGAAGAAGCTCATTATTCTCGGTATTCCATTCACCCAGGTGCAACGAAGATGTATCATGATCTCAAATTGATATATTGGTGGGATGGCATAAAGAGAGACATAGAAGAATTTGTACCTCAGTGTCCAAATTGCCAGCAAGTAAAAATCAAACATCAAAAGCCAGGAGGATTATTACAAGCAATGGAGATTCGTACTTGGAAATGGGAAGTGATCAATATGGATTTATTGTGGGGTTACCTCGTTCCTGAGGCAAGTATGATTCTATATGGGTGATCGTGGACAGACTCACGAAATCAACTCATTTTCTTCCAGTCCGAACCACATACTCCGCAGAATATTGTGCGAGGTTGTATCTCAAGGAAATTGTGCGACTCCATGGTATTCCAATATCCATTATCACAGATAGAGGAGCACAGTTTACAGCCAAGTTCTAGAAGTCCTTCCAAGAAGGTCTAGGTACTCAAGTGAAGCTTAGCACGGCATTTCATCCGCAGACCGATGGACAAGCCGAACGTACTATTAAGACCTTAGAAGATATGCTACGGGCAAGTGTACTAGATTTCGGTAGTAGTTGGGATGATCACTTACCTCTGATTGAGTTCACATATAACAATAACTACCATTCCAGTATCCAAATGGCTCCGTATGAAGCTTTATATGGAAGGAAGTGTAGATCCCCAATTGGATGGCTTGAAATAGGAGAAGTACAGTTAATAGGCCCTGAATTGATTCAGCAAGCGGTAGAAAAAGTCAAGATGATCCGAGATCGATTGTTGACAGCCCAAAGTCACCAAAAATCTTATGCGGACAATCGCCGGCGAGACTTGGAGTTTCAGGTGGATGATTGGGTATTTTTAAAGGTGTCTCCAATGAAAGGGGTGATGATATTTGGCAAGAAAGGGAAGTTAAGTCCTCTGTTACACCCCGTACCTTCGAAGAACACTTATCAAATTTGAAACATAATTACGTTCAGTTAGGGTTAAGTAAAACCACTTTGGAATATAAGGAGCAAGCATTATTAAGTATATTTAATAAGTGAAGGATGTATATAAGATATAATCGAAGGTTTTATAAGGAAATGAGTGGCAGAAATGAAGTAGTACGACTTCGGAGAAAGGATGGGTAATGTTTTGTGTGAACATTTTTGTCTAACTTGGGCGACGCATATCTCTTAGCATATGAAGTGTTTTAAGGTGAAAGAAAAGCCTAAAATTAAGTTCTTCGAGTGTAGTTTCCAACGCAACAAACCGCTCGTCGATAGGAGATCGGAGTAGAGAATTACGGACGTTACAAGTTCAGCTAACAGAGCAGAAACGCATGCTACAGTACTGCTACAGTACCGACCCGAATTTGACCCTTATAAAAAGGGTAAGAACCCCCTTTTTTTCACCAAATTTGCCCAGAAAATTTATGAGAGAGAGAGAGAGGGGGGGGGGGGGGGGGGGATCACAAAGTGAGCAATTTTCAAGCAAGGAGTATTAATCGAAGCTCGAATAAACGCATGGATGTGATTCTAGCATGGATTTGCGGTGGATTTTAGCGTCGATATTGAGGGTATTGATGTCTTAACAAGAAAATAGGTATGAATCTTTCTCTTTTGGTATTATTTACGGAGATAAAGTCGTTAAATAATTGTGTAGTAAGTTGGTTAGTTATGGAAGTCGGAAAACAGCGTGTGGGCTGTTTTATGGTACATATTGGTGTTGAAAATGATGTTGTTGATGTTGGTATTGTTGTTGTGTTGTTGGTTGTTGGATTATGATTATGATTTCGGGCTAGGCATATAAATAGGGGAGATGCTGCCCAATTTTCGGCAGAATATAAAGTAGTTTAAATTGAAAGCTTAGTACACGTATGCAACGATGAGTCTAACGATAGTGTGAATTCTCTCAAATGTAAATTTACGAGTACGGGCGGATAAGCATAGAAAATAGGAGGCTGAACAGGTATGTTAAGGCTCGTCCCTTTCTTTCAAAGGCATGATTCCTATGTTATGACTTCATAAATATTTCCATATCTTTCTTGTTTTCAAAAGTTAGATGTTTATTACTCCAAGGCACAACCCCTTTCCTAATAATTCATAAATGTTTTCCAAAATGTCCATATTTCCCAAAACAGAGGTTTATGATTTTGTAAGCTTTTGTGACTACAACGACGGACATGTTTTTGTAATGACAACGATAATGTCAAGGATGAGAATATTTCTATGATTACTATGATGAGAACGATTTCATGTTTAAAGGTTCCAAGCTTATGGTTTCAACATAAATATGAGAATATTGAGCTATTTCTTGATCCTCAATTTTAGTCCTTAATAGTGACTCTATTTTCTAAAGACTTCAAAGTATATGAATTGACGCCTTATGAGATTTATGATCTTATTCTATATTTTCTCTTGATGCTATTCTTCATTGATAGTCTCACCTTATAATAATTGTTCCTTCAAGGTGAGATAAAGCGATGATGATTATTCCATAATATAATCGGAGGTTACCGACCTTACGTCACTCCGATAGATACATAACTTTCCTTGGGCTCTCCTGCATGCTGCTTATATGATATATGTATATGATGTATATATGGGGAAAAAGGGAGTGGCGCTATAGACGCATTGCCACCTGATCAGTTGGTGTAACTTATCATCCCAGACGCAGGACACATGTGGCTAAATGGATCGGAGCCGACGCCTCGTCATATTTTCTGTATATATGAACAAGAAATGTTTTTCAAAGAAAGCTAAACATGCATGGTATCCGCCCTAAGAGGCACTCATATGTACAGGTTGCTCTTCTATCTTACGATGTGCACTATATATCCATTCTGTTATTATTTATACTTTACATCCCTTACTATGTTACTATTCATGCCTTACATACTCGTTACATTATTCGTACTGACATCCCTTCTTGTGTACGCTGTGTTCATGCCTGTAGGACCAGGTAGCCAGTCACACGATTCGCAGTAGTAGGATCTCCCCTCAGCGGCAGTCGGTACGCTCCATTGATCCTGAGCTTCAGTCCGTTTGGTATGCCATATTGTTATGTACATATATGGGTACGGCAGGGCCTTGTCCTGTCCCTTCCACAGTTTGTACTCCATAGAGGTCTGTAGACAGTGATATGTAGTCGTGTTGTCATGCACCCCCGTCAGCACTTATTTTGTTGTACAACATATATGTAGCAGCCAAATCGGCTTGCGCTGTTACTCTCAGTGTTTATATTTATATGTATGCGTTGGCCGTGAGTTCCCGGTACGGTGTCTTTTATGATTATTGTTCGGGAGACAGTCCAGCTCAGTTAAAGATTGTGTATGGGCCCAGGGTAGTCAGTGAGAGGTAAATCCAGGCATAGGAGTGCTTGACCAGCAATGGTCGGGCACTTGTTGCGGCCCATCGATTTGGGTCGTGACAGCCTCGATACATTGGCCCTTATAAAATTACGCGTAAGGTGGGTCATGTAGCCTACGAGTTGGTCTTACCTTCAGAGCTTGAATCAGTTCATCCAGTCTTCTATGTTTCGATGCTCCGCAAGTGTGTTGGAGATCCCACGAAAATTGTTCCAATAGATGATGTCCAAATAACAGAAAAGCTAGCATATGAAGAAGTGCCCATTGCCATTTTAGACAGGCAAGTACGAAGACTTCCAAATAAGGAAGTAGCTTTAGTCAAAGTCTTGTGGCGAAATAACAATCGGGAAGAAATGACTTGGGAAGCAGAAGAGAGTATGAAATCCAAGTACCCGCACTTATTCCAACCCCTAGGAGAGATTCAAGATGAAACACCAAGAATATGAGGTATGCATGCTTTCCTTTCATGCTTTTGGTCGTGTGTGGCCAATTTATAGTTCTTTTGTGTTGTGGCCCTGTGAGGCAATATTATTATGGGTTGTTGTGACAGGATGGTAATGCCATATTACAGGAGAAACTCTGGCGAAATTTTGGTAGAATCCCCGAGTGTTTAACATTCGAGGACGAATGTTCCAAAAGGGGGAAGAATGTTACACCTTGGAAAATTTCCCGTTAACGTACGGTGAATAAGCTAGCGAAGGGAACGATGTATACGATGTTGTGATAACAAAGAAATAGCATTTGATGATCCTAATCCAGATTCAAAGACATTTGACGTAAGGGAAGAAGGTTGTCAAGGAAAGTAAGGGATATGTTGCGTGTCGAGTAAGAATTATGGGCGACGAGTTAATGATGGCATAATGATGTCTTAGAGAAGAGTGATAATTTCCCTTAGATTGGTATTGAGGTGTTCCATAAGGATTAGAGATCAAACGAGTCAACGAGAAAGAGTTCGGATGAACTGGGCATTATACGGCCCAACATACTGGCCATATAAATTATACTGGCTGTATGTCTGGCCGTATAATTAGCCCAGAATATCATACCTCTCTGGACCAGACATACGGCCAAACATACGGCCCATATAAAATGTACGGACCGTATGTTGGTCCGTATATCTCGGTCGGGACAGATTTTAAGTGTTAAATATAAGGACCCTCTCTCATTATTTCATTTCATTTTCCACTCACCACACTTCAAGAAACCTCTAGAACTCTCTCCATTATTCATCCACAAGAAACCAAGAGAAATCTATGATCAAATACATCAAACCCACAAAATCAGGTGTAGAAAACATATCATAGTACATCTAAGTCAAGAAATCCCAAAGGAAGTGAGCTAGGGTTTTTTGTGCAAGAAGAGGATTCCCACTCAAGGATTATTCATCCATTATCTAAGGTGAGTTTTATGATCATTTTGGTTGCGTAAGGCGTTGAAAGTTAAAAACACATGGATTGTAGAAAGATATAGGAAATGGGTCATAAATGTGGGAACAATGACATTGTTGAGTGAAAGTTTGGATTAAATTATGAATATTGGTATGTTGTGGTTGTAAGTATGTTGTGAATGACATTTAGACCATGGAATAAGTATTATATATGAGAAAATGCGATAGTGAACTATAACCATAATTATGGAGAAATTGAAGAGGAATTGTGAAATGCGGATAATGTAGATGAATGATGATTGTTGTTTGTGATATTGTGAATGTGGTTAGGGATGTTTGGGAGTTGATATAGAATTGGAAAAGGTTGTATAAACAAAGGAAATGCTGCCCAATTTTATTTAGCTTTAGTAAGCACGCTTAAGTAATCGATTAGCTAATATTAATGCAAATTATCTTGAAGGTAGAAACATGGGCATCGAAGGAGAACAAGCAAGCGATAGGTTAGTTAAATGAAAAAGGTATGTGAGGCTAGTCCTTTCTTTCTATGGCATGAATCTGATGGCATGATTTTTCCTTCTTCTCCATGAATCCTCTATATCCCGGAAAGCTAAGAGTCTATGTTCATGAATAGCTATATGAGATAAGAGATACATTACGAGCCCAATAATGATGATGATGAGTCAAGTATAAAGATTCTAGAGTTCATGACATGATGTTCCTATAAAGATAATGATGTTGTTTATTGAATACACTCACCGTATATACTATTTTCTTCAAGGTGAGGTAGAATGCTTGTAAATGCTCCATAATGAAATCGAGGGTTCACGACCTTATGTCACCTCGATAGAGTATAATTGTCTTAACTTTCCAGTCATGCATTATGGAAATAGTATGATGAGATTATTATAAGTCTATGATATGTACATGATCCTATCACACCGCGCCTACATGGCCGGGGCAGACACCGCTAAGGCGGGCAGCGTATACACCATATCCAGATGGCATGGGCAGACACCACTAGTGGGCGGCATCAGATGGTACCCAGAAAGCGGGAGCCCTGGACGCAGGCTAATGATTATCACACCGTACCTATATGGACGGGCAGCTTATACATTTATGCATACATGATATGATGATGATTATGAAGTAAGCCAGCATGTATTATTTCTTTTACAAGTGACAGTCAGATACAGTTGCTCCTTATTTGATGCTTCCTTTATCTCATTGACGTATTGTTATTGTTACTTATGCCTTTCATACTCAGTACAATGTTCGTACTGACGTCCGTTTTCTCTAAAAGTTGTGTTTATGCCCACAGGTAGGCAGGGAGGTGATCTTGATCCACACTCGTAGGAGCTAGTGGCTGATTTGAGAGCACTCCATTTTTCCGGAGGTGCCTTGATTATTCTTTTGTGTATATATGTACATTTTGGGCACGACGGGGCCCTGTCCCGTCCCTATGTCTAGCACTCTAGTTGAGGCTCGTAGATACGCAGGTGTGGGTAGTATGGTCTCACAATGTTTCTAATGTATATGTTTATGTTATTTTGATAGCCGAAGGGCTTATGTATATATATACATATGTAAAGTGATTATGTTTCCAAATGAGAAAATAACTTTCGTATGATATGAGTATGATGAGTAATAGAATGAGTGGTGCTCGGTGGTTCGCCCCGGGTACCTGTCACGGCCCCTACTCGGGTCGTGACAAGCACCGCGTCAGTGGTACCGCTATAGCGGTCACCCTGCTGCTGAAGTGGCCAATGTGATTTTGGCAGGACCGCTGGAGCGGTCATGGGACTGCCGAAGCGGTCTGCTAGTCACGGAAGCGGGTGATGGGCAGTTAATTTCATTAATTCAAGTGTTAAAGCCCTAAGTCCCTCATTTATTACTATTCCAAAATCTGAGCTATTGGGAGCAATTCAGGGTGATTCTTGGGGGAAAATTATGTTAGTAAGTCCTTCTATCTTCCTTCCTATTCCATAATTTTATTAGTATCTTAGGATTCCATTATCATGCTAGTTCACCAGGAATTCTAGAACTAAAAGAGGGTTCAACGAGTTCTTCTTCTAAGCTTTGTAATCTTTATTTATTGCTTGGGTTAGCTTCTTGAAGCATTGAATTGATGATTAAAATCCTTTATTTCATAAATTCTTCCTAATTAGTGGCTAATTTATGGAATTGGAAGTTAGGGTTTGTATCAAATTTGGGGGTTTTGCCTAGAATTCGAATTTAAGTAAATTGTTGGTTATTCTAGCTTGATATTGATGTGAATTGATCACCCAGAGATTTAATTTCATGTTGAAACCTTTAGATTCCTAATTTCACCCTTCTAGTTCATAAAAACCCATTCCATAGGTTGGGGATTTAGGTCTTGAATTGAAGTATGGATGGATCGATGTTCTTCTTGATTTTAATTTCTTGATTCGAATATGCTTAGACTATCTTTATCTCAAGGCTCAAAGGAAAGGAAAGGATAAGGTGTGATTATGGAGACCTTGTTATTCGGCCTTCCAGGTAGGTTACGGTTTATCCTATGGTGAGACTTCATTTAGCGAAGAATATATTTAGACGATTTTGTCGGAGAATGCATGTAAACCTTTGGGTGTGAAGTTGGGTTGGATATTGTCTTTGGTTGGGCCCTGTTGTGTGATTGGGGTTAACCACCCCGGTGTGTTGTGAATTATCTTGTTCTATTGTTGTTGGCTCGATGCCATGTGGAGATAGTAGATATTTAAGACTATTGATATATCTTGATTATGATATTGTAATATCTTACTTGTTATCATTTGAGACGAGGATAGGGATTATATGGCTTATTGTGGAGCCTTTTCATGATATTGTTGTCGTGCTCATGAGTGGTACTTTTGATATTGATTTGATTATTGACATTGAACACATACATTGCACGCATTCTCATCCTTCATGATATACTGTTGATACATTGATGATACTTAAGGAAACACTGTTGTGAGCTGGGCACAGTTGGATAAGAGTGACGTGAGGATCGATGTCCGATGTTTATCCTGGAATCTAGAATGAATGCTGGTAGCGATTGTCGAGGTTGTTGCTGGAATCGTGAGGTAGCGATTGCCGAGATTGTAGCCGAATCGTGAGGTACATGGACTTCGTAGGTCCTCCATGGGTTGTGCTGCCGAGATGTGATGTTCCATCATCTGAGCACATGTGTACGGTGCATATACATTGCATTCACACTTCATACATTATTGCATTGCATTGTACTATGGCTTCTATTGTGATATTCTGGTGATGTACTTGTGATATACGAATTCGGATTGAATATATTAAGACCTGGCATATTTATGTTTAGATACTATAACATAGGTGATGATGTGTACTTGGTTACTAGCTCGTGTTTGACTTATACCATGTTGATTGACCTGTTTATCTTACTTTATTGCCTTGATATATGTTAGCTAATGTTAGTCGTCCTATGATACTTACCAGTACTTAATTGTTATAGCCCGTACTTCATATGTACAAATGATTTGAAGAAGCCGTGGAATGTTGCGGGCAAGATCGTTTCCAAAACTATTTTAATGCGCAAGTGGGTTATGAAAGATAATTAGGAATATCGTTGATATGGAATATTGAGAAAGACTAAGGGTGAAGAGGAAAATTCACAAAATGGCCCATGGTAATATCATGGAAGTCTAAGGGTAAAATGGTAATTTCACAAGTGTTCAAGAAAGTTCATGAAAAATTCCAAGTTGGCCGTGTGACATGTGTTGCATATGCACATTTCTATTAATTAGTGGGGGCCTAATTATAACTTATAAGGACATATGGACCAAAGCTTACAAAGGAAGACACTTAGTCTTCTTTATTCATTTTTAAGAAAATTCAAGAAAATGGAAGAATTCTCTAGGAAAATAAAGAAAGGAGCATGTGGCCATTTCATAAGTGAAGGGAGCAAAGTGTAAATATAGATGGAATAAGGTGTACGAAAGAAGACACTTGGTCTTCTTTGACCAAGTGAGGAAATTTAAGAAAAGAAAAGAAAAATCAAGAAAAAAGAGGAAAACTCTAGAAGAAAAAGGAAAGGGCTAGGTGCCAAAATTTTCTTAATTGAGGGACTAAAGCATAAATATGGAAAGGTGGTGGAAGGCATGTATATATATATAAGGGTCATCTTTTAATTGAAGGAAAGAGGAAAGAAAGACACAAAAACAAAAAAAAACAAAAAAACAAAAGAGAGAGAGGGGTGGAGGTTTCGGCCATGGCTAACCTAATCTAGCCATGGAAAATTGATAAGGAAAAATTATTTCCTCCTAATATTCTAGCTCATTTGGAGGTCCTCTACATCATGGAGTGATTGTTGAAGGAGGTAGAACACTTGTGGTGCAAGATGGGAACCCTATGCCAAGAGAGAAGTTGAAGAAAAAAAGGTAAGCTTTCGTCTCTTTTGTGTGTTGTGGATGGTTCATATATGTTGTAGGTTGAAGGAATGAATGAACTAAGTGAAAATATGTGAGTTGTATGTTGGCCGAATATATGTGTGATGTTGGATTGAAATGATGAATTAATGTTATTTAGTAATTTGATTGTCGAGTTGTGGATGATAGTTGTAGCCAAGTATTATGTTGCATGAGTTGGTCGTATGTGTGCTTTGTGTGCATGAGAAGAACGAGTTGATTTTATGTAGTATGTTATTGTTGTGGAAATGTCTAGAGATGGATGAAAATGCATGAAAATATGTAAGAAGTGGTTATGGTCAATTAATAGGTGTTTTGGTAAGTTAACGAAAATTGATGTTATTTGACATTCTAGTTGTCGCCGTTACGGATTATGTGATAAAGAATGAAGGTTGTTGTTGGAGTTAGCATACACGAATTATGATGATATACATGGTTGTTGTTGAATTGGAAGGTTTCGGGTAAAGTAATATGTTGATTGTGTTGTTGAAAGTTATGTGAATTGAATTGAATAGAATTGGATATTGAAATGTTGCTAGGAAAATTGTTGGTATTGTTGATTGTTTGGCCGGGTTGAATTCCCGGATTGTTGTTGGTTAAAATTGGCTAAGTTGAAGTTTTGGAGATGGTGTATTTATAGGGGAAGTGCTGCCGAAATTTCGGTAGACAAATGTTACCTTAAGATTCCACTTCTAAATGTTCTAATCAAGGTTTGGCAAATGTGACCAAATTGTAGATTTTGGCGGATTTGCAACTTGAATTTGGAGTAGCATGAGGAGCGGAAAAAGGTATGTAAGGTTTTATCCTTTCTTCTTTGGCATGTCTTAGACATACTAGGTTGGATATGAACCTCGGGGACAACTCTATTCTCCGGAATCCGCACCTAAAGTTTCCCCTTTTTCATTCAGTAGAATTGAATTAGAAAGGGTGCGAAATGCTGGAAAAACCTCCTAAACATCTAGAACTTGCATAAATATGACCCGACTACCTTAAAACTCTCACAAGTGACGTCATGAAAGGTAATGTACGTAAATTTGGTACGCCGCCTCATTTGACCCGAGGTGGGCCCATTGTTCCCCGATTTTCTTATTGCTCCGTTATCAAGTGACAAGTACTGCAACTATTCTAATGAGAATATTTCTATGATGATAATGATAAGGATGATGTAAGGAAGAGAATATGTCTATGATAAGTATGACAAGAATGATTCCATGACTAAGAGTCTTGAGCTAAGGATTCAATATGAGTAAGAAAGTAACAAACTAGTTCTTGACCTTAAATCCTAATCCTTAGTTATGACACTATCTTCTAAAGATTCCAAAGCAGATGAATTGATTTCTATGACATCCATGACTTCATTCTATGTTTCTTTCAACGCTATTCTCCGTTGATAGTCTCGCCTTAAAATACTCGTTCCTTCAAGGTGAGACAAAGCGATCACGATTGTTCCATAATGTAATCGGAGGTCACCGACCTTACGTCACTCCGATGGATACATGATTTTCTTTGGGCTCTCCTGCATGCTTATATGACATAAGTATATGAGATATGAATATGTACATGGGGTGGGGGAAGGGGTACATGGGGTGGGGGAAGGTATACATGGGGAAATGGGAAGGGAAACATGTTTCATTGCCACCTGGTCAGCTGGCGTTATCATCCCGGACGCGCGATGCCCGGATGCGGGATATATGGGTGAGCCGACGTATTTCGGCGCTATGTGGGCGAGTCGACATTGTTCGGTGCTATGATATGACATGACATGATATGATATGATATGACATGATATGATATGATATGATATGATATGATATGACATGATATGATATGACACGACATGATATGACGTGACCAGATAAAGCATGCATGGCATCCGCCCTCAGGGGCACTCATATGTCCAGGTTACTCTTTGTCCCATGATATGCTCAGACAGAAGTACACCGTGCCTATATGGTTGGGCCGTTTACATGTGAATATTTATATGTCGTTTCAAAAAGGGAAAGTTAGCTTACATGATATCTGCCTTAAGAGGAAAACAGAGGTACAAGTTATGTTCTTACCATATACTATTCTCTATGTCTTCAACCATGATCTTATGTTATTACTCTTGCCTTACATACTCAGTACATTGTTCGTACTGACCCCTCTTTTTCGGGGGCTGCGTTCATGCCGCGCAGGTACACCCAGACGAGTTGAAGCTAGCATAGGAGATGTTCCAGCGGGGTTGGTAGGCTCCACTTGTTCTGGAGTGCTGCCGAGTCAGAGTATATGAGCCACGATGTTTTTGTTCGATGTTAGAGACTTTGCAGCCAGAGTCGTGGGTATAGAGTGTCAGCTTTGTAGACGGTTTCACCAGCCGATATGTTATTATGTTTCCTGTCACGAGTCCCACATGATGATAGACTGTACTTATGAAAAGAAGAAAAAAATTTAGAGCTTACTATGTATTCTATTCTTGATTGATATAAGAGTTTATTTATGTAATAAGAGTTAGCGGGTTCGCTCGGCTCCAGATATGGGGTCGGGTGCCCATCACACCCTAGTAAGGTCGGGGTGTGACATTAATGTTTGTACTGACTTGCACTTGCTGCATTCTTTTATGAATGCAGAGTTCCAGGTGGGTTCAACCTATACTTCTTATGGTAGATCGTAGTTCGAGGGTTGCTGATTAGAGTCTTACAGGTTGAGCACAAGGATGTTCGCTACCTTGAAGATTCTTCTTTTATTTTTGTCTTATTTTGATATTCTAAGACATATTGAGACTTTTGATGTATTATTATCATTTCTAGACTTGTAGATTCTAGTCAGAGGCTTTTGTATGGTTAGACTAGATTCTGGAGTTGTTTTGATGTATTCCTTACTTTCGTAAATTTTCTTTATCTATTATTATGTCAGACTTACGTACTTCTACCTCTTCCGATTATTTATTTATTTATTTATTATTTCATGTCTTTAAGATTGTTGGGATAAGGGTTCGCCTAACGAGGTGGGATAGGTAGGTGCCCGCACGACTTACCGAAATTGGGTCGTGACAAACATGAACTTGATGTTATTTTGAGTTGTAAGCTAACTTGAGCCATGATTGTTAGTGTGTTCTGATAATAGTTAATGTTGAGAATGTGTTGAGGTTGCCATACTTGGTGTACTTGGAAGAAGGAAGTGTTGCATACAAGCGTATATCGGGCTGCTCAATTGTATATCTTTAAATATCGTGGATATGAGTTTAAAGAAGATCATATGAGGTTGTTATGTTGATTGTTTGTTGTGGGCTTTATGGTGATGATTAAGAAACAGGGGAATGTTGCTTGTTTCACTTAAGAATCGAGTTATCATTGATATACGTGATATACTAGCACCATCTAAGTTATATATGTATTCCTTTGTTATAGGATTGGCGCTCTAGTTGTGATGAACTCGTTGTTGGATGGCTTAGACGACTTGAGGTATGTTAAGGCTAACTTTCCTTCTTTTGGAATGATACTTATGAACGGAGCGTAAATGTAACGCTACTCCATACTGATTCTATTCTTAGTAGCTAGGGATGGTCCATGTTGATTCATGATCTAGTAATGTTGATTTCAGTAAGTACTTTTTCAGATTCAGTATGATCCATAGAGTCAGTTGTTGATGAAAATGCTATCACATAATGACGATCAGAGGTATAACGACCTTACGTCACTCCGACAGATTCAGGATGTACTCTTATCATAATTATGCATTGCATTATATATATATATACACACACACACACACACACACGTACATGTACCGACCTGTGACCCTCAGGTTTTATATACGCGTATATTATGTATTATATATATGTATGGGGTATGGAGAAGGTGACGGCGTTATATACGCACTACCACCTGATCAGCTGGTCACATGATGATGATGATGCCCACAGGCTGATATGATACGATGGGATGCCTACTGAGGCTTGGCAGGCATTATATGCGCATATATATATATATATATATATATATATATATATATATATATATATATATATATATATATATGTATGATCTCATGTATGCATGCATAGTATTTATGTATATCATCGGCCTAAACGGTAGTTCAGACCTCTAGGTTGCATTCATTTTATCATATGTACTTTTATGTCTCTTTCATGTTATTTTCATGCCTTACATACTTAGTACTTTGTCTGCACCGACGTCTTTTTTTCCTGGGCGTTGTATTTCATGCCGGCAAGTTCCGGTAGACAGGTTGACGATCCGCCCTTGTTCGTTGCAGTTCAGTTGATATTGGAGCACTCTTCTTGTTCCGGAGTTGCAGTCTAGTTTTAGTATGATATTTTTGATATGCATATGGGTATGGCGAGGACCTGTCCCGACCTTCTTATGTCATATACTCCAGTAGAGGCTTGTAGACAGTCAAAGAATAGCTAGACTTTACATGGCCCTCTCGGCCTATATTTTTGCTGTATAGTACTCCATCATAGCCTTGTCGGCTTGTATAGTTTTTTTCCAGGAGAGTTGTATAGTATGTCTTCATGGGCTCACCTTTTTTTCAGCATATTTCCTATATGATTTAGCATATTTTGATCTGGTGACCCTCGAGGTCCACTCTTGTTTATGATCATGATAGGAAAACATGTTTAGCGGTGCTCGACAGGTAGGGCTCGGGTTCCTATCATGGCCATTCAGTTTGAGTCGTGATTAACTTTGTATTAGAGCAGTTGTATCCTAGGGTTGTCTACAAACCATGTATAGCAGAGTTTTGTTTATGATGTATTGTGCACCACACTTATAAACAAGAGGCTACAGGGTATTTAAGAAGATTATTCTTTTTTCTTATTTTAGATCGTGTGATAGAGCTGTACCATCGGGATTTATTTTCTAATAACGTATTGTGATTTCAGCGATGCCTATGACGAGGAGAGCTTAAGTCAGCCAGAGAGGCAAGGCTACGATAGATGAGGGTACCAGTCGGGTTCCACTAGTAGCTGCAGGCAAGGGTGAGTCTCAGAGTGAGGCCCCATCTCAATCTTCTCAGAGCCCTTCTGATCTAGAGGATCCCTGAGCGGCTGCAGCCACAAAACTTCCAGTCCCTCCACATGATGCCTCAGGCCAGGAGATGCGAGAGGCTATTCAGTTATTGACTCGGTTAGTGGCCGCTCGGGCCAAACGACAGGGTGTGGGTACTGGTTATGAGATAGGGCTATTAGTGCCAGGGTTCGAGACTTCATCAATTTAGACCCTCCAGAATTTTTTGGATCTAAACCAGACGAGGACCCGTAGAATTTTATAGATCGGATGCTGAGGACATTACGAGTAATGCATGCTTCAGGCATTGAGTCAGTAGAATTGGCTTCATACCGGTTGTGAGATGTTGCTATTCAATGATATGAGACCTGGGTGTCATCTAGAAGGGCTAATGCACCCCCAGCAATATGGCAAGAGATCACAGATGGTTTCCTTCAGCACTATTTGCCAGTAGAGGCCCGACGGGCATCGGTTTCTGAATTTACGCAAGGGGAATATGAGTGTTCTAGAGTACAATCTTCTTTTTAATTCACTGGACAGGTATGCTCCCATGATTGTAGCTGAGATGGGGGATCAGGTACACCGATTTGTGAGTGGACATGGGCCACATTTGATTAATGATTACATGACAGCCGCACTTCAAAGAGGTATAGATATATCTCGTATTCAGGCATATGCTCAGGGTTTAGAGGAGAGTAAGCAGCAGCGGCAGGTTGATCGAGAGTGTGATAGACAACAGTTCTCTAGGCGTTCAACCAATTCAGTAGCTAGTGCACTTTCACAGTTCATAGGACCGAGGTTTGATAGACCCACTTATTTCGAGCCAGGCCAGAGTTCCAGGGCTACCAGTTCCCAGTTCAGAGGTGGTTCTATCCAGATAAGTCCATCTCTACCATGATGTACTCAGTGTGGTAAGTTGCACGGCGGACAGTGCTGTTTGGGTATGGATGTGTGTTATTCTTGGAGCCACATTATGTGAGATTATCCGTCGAGAGGTGGTAGAGGTGTAGTTCAGCCGACAGGATATGCAGCTGGTTCTTCGTCATTGGTACGCCCTCCTGGGCAGAGTTCTCAGACCCCGGCCGATCGTGGTAGAGGCAGAGGTGGAGCGTCCAGTTCGAGCGTTCTTCAGAATCGCATTTATGCATTAGCTGGACGACAAGATCTTAAGTCATCACCTAATATTGTCACAGGGTATATTATGAGTCTCCTTCCATGGTGTATATGCATTGATAGATCCAGGTTCTACATTGTCATATGTTACTCCTTTTATTGCAGTTAAGTTTGGGTGGAACCCTTGTCAATTAGACCTTATGAGGTGTCTAAACCTGTTGGTGATCCCGTGATAGTTACACGAGTATACAGAGGTTGTGTAGTTATAATCTGTAATCATCATACCGTAGCTGATTTGGTTGAGTTAGATATGGTGGACTTCAAAGTTATTATGGGAATGAACTGGTTGGCCTCTTGTTATACTAATGTTGATTGCAGAACCAAGATGGTCCGATTTCAGTTTCCAGGGGAGCTAGTGCTGGAATGGAAAGGTAATACAACTTCGCCAATAGGTAGGTTTATTTCCCATCTTAAGGCAAAGAAGATGATCGCAAAAGGTTGTATTTATCATATAGTTCAAGTTCATAATGCAGAAGCAGAGTCACCGGCTCTTCAGTCTATTCCAGTGGTTAATGAGTTTTCAGATGTGTTTCTAGATGAACTTCCAAGTCTTCCGCCGGAGTGGGAGATGGACTTCACTATTGATGTTTTACCAGATACTCAGCCGATATCTATTCCTCCTTATAGGATGGCACCTGCTGAGTTAGGGGAGTTGAAGGAGCAGTTTTTCTCAAGAAGAGCTTTATTAGGCCTAGTACATCGCCGTGGAGAGCACTTGTGTTGTTTGTAAGAAAGAATGACTGCTCATTACGGATGTGTATTGACAGTCGATAGCTGAATAAGGTGACGATAAAGAATAAGTAACCGCTCCCGAGCATTGATGGTTTATTTGACTAGTTGCAGGGTGCCAGATGTTTCTTGAAAATTGATCTGAGGTCCGGTTACCATCAGGTTAGGGTCAAAGAGAAGGACATTTCTAAGACAGCTTTCAGGACTAGATATGGTCACTTTGAGTTTCGTGTGATTTCATTCGGCTTAGGTAATGCCCCAGCAGTATTTATGGATTTGATGAACTGTGTATGTAGACCTTTCCTAGATCAGTTTGCGATTGTATTTATCGATGATATTATAGTCTTCTCCCGATTAGAGGCAGAGCATGCAGGCCATTTGCGTGCGGTACTAAGAGCAGGATTGCAAGTTGTATGCAAAGTTCTCTAAATGTGAGTTCTAGTTGAATTTTGTGGCTTTCCTGGTTCACATTATATCAGAAGAGGGCATCAGGGTTGATACGCAGAAGATAGAAGCCATGAAGAATTGGCCTAGACCCACGACAACCACAGAGGTTCGTAGTTTTCTGGGTTTGGCAGGATATTACAGGAGATTTGTAGAAGGTTTCTCTTCCCTTTCTGCACTGCTGATGAAGCTGACCCAAAAGGCAGCTAAGTTCCTGTGGACTGACACTTGTGAGCAGAGTTTTTAGGAGTTGAAGGACAGACTGACTTCAGCGCCAGTTCTGACACTTCCAGTGGGATCAGAAGGTTATGTTATTTATTGTGACGCTTTAGGCACTGGATTGGATTATGTGTGTATGCAGCACGGTAAGGTTATCGCTTACGCTTCGAGGCAGCTAAGGAAGCACAAGAAAAATTATCCGACCTATGATTTAGAGTTAGCTATAGTGATTCACGAGCTGAAGATGTGGATGCATTACTTATATGGTGTTCATGTTGATATATATATATGGATCATAAATGCCTTCAGTACATCTTCAAGCAAAAGGAGTTGAATTTACATCAGAGGCGATGGTTAGAGTTGTTGAAAGATTATGATGCTGACATTCTGTACTATCCAGGGAAGGCAAATGTAGTGGCCGATGCCCTTAGCCACATATCCATGGGTATCCTATCTTATTTGTAGCCAGAGAAATATGAGTTAGCTCATCAGCTTCACCAATTAGCTAGCCTAAGAGTTCGGTTATAGGACTCGGCCGATAATGGAGTTACTATTCGGGATTCAGCAACCTCATCGTTAGTAGCCAAGGTTAAAGAGTGCCAGTACGAGGATCCCATGCTAGTCCATTATAGAGATACAAATCTTCGGAAGGACAAGTCGCCATTTTAGATTACCAAAGACGGAGTCCTCAAATATCGAGGCAAATTGTGTGTTCCAGATGTTGCGGGATTATGCCAATAGATTATGGGAGAAGCTCATCATTCTCACTATTCTATTCATCCAGGGACGACAAAGATGTACCATAATATTAACGAAGTTTACTGGTGGGACGGGACGAAGAAAGATATAGCTGAGTTTATAACTCAGTGCCCTAATTGTCTGTAGGTTAAGGTTGAGCACCATAAGCTCGGTGGGTTGCTACAGAGTATAGAGATTTCGAGTTGGAAATGGGAGGCAATCAATATGGATTTCATTACAGGCTAGCCCCGTTCTTAGCATAAGTTTGACTCGATATGGCTGATTGTTGATAGGTTTACAAAGTCAGCACATTTTCTACCCGTCAGGACTACTTATTCCGCTGAGGATTATGTGAATTTATATATTAAGGAGATAGTGTGACCTCATGGTGTTCCAGTATCTATTATTTCAGACAACGATGCAAAGTTCACAGCTAACTTCTGGAGATCTTTCCAGAAAGGATTGGGGACACAGGTGAGTCTTAGCACAATATTCCATCCCAAGACAAACGGACAGGCTAAGCGCACGATTTAGACTCTTGAGGATATGTTACGGGCATGTGTGATAGATTTCAGAGGTAGTTGGGATGATCATTTGCCACTTATCAAGTTTGCATATAATAATAGTTACCACTCCAGCATTCAGATGGCTCCGTATGAAGTCTTATATGGACAGAAATGAAGATCACATATTGAATGGTTCGAGGTTAGGGAATCTAACCTAATAGAACCAGATTTGATCCAGCAGGCAGTTGATAATTTTAAGCTTATTCAAGAAAGGCTATTGACTCCTCAGAGTCCCCAGAAGTCTTATGCAGATAATCGACAGCGAGATTTAGAGCTTCGTATAGGCGACTAGGTATTCCTAAAGGTATCTCCAATGAAGGGTGTTATGAGATTTGGTAAGAAGGGAAAGCTTAGCCCTCGATACATTGGGCCTTATAGGATTGTGCGCTGAGTAGGCCAAGTGGCTTCTGAGTTAGCTCTACCTTCAGACTTGGAGTCTATACATCCGGTCTTCCACGTGTCTATGCTTTGAAAGTGTATTGGAGACCCATCCAGGGTTGTACTTATTGATGTTGTACAAATTACAGAGCAGCTATCATATAAGGAAGTCGCTATTACCATCTTGGATCGACAGGTTCGTAGGTTAGGAACCAAGGATGTGGCATCGGTAAAGGTACTTTGGACGAACAAAAATGTTGAGTATGACTTGGGAAGAAGAGGAAGATATAAAGTCTAGATATCCTCATTTGTTTCCGGCTTCAGGCAGACTACAACACTATCATCTTCAGGTATGCATATTTATCAGCTACCCCTGTTGGTTGTGTGGGACCATTGTTGTTATTAATTGTTGGGGCCCTGTGTGGCATTGTATAGTTTGGGTTGTTGTGTGGCTGGTTGGTAGTGGTACAGTTACAAAGGAGACTCTGTCGAAATTTCTGTAATATTCCTGAGAGTTTAACATTCGAGGACGAATGTTTCTAAGGGTGGAAGGATGTTACACCTCATAGTTTATACGTTGAGATTCATTGTATTTTAATTTCCCAGTCATGGACATCGGGGCTGTCTTCGAGGTTATAGAAGGTCGGACATGTCTATCTTATGGTTATAAGGTTTTAAGTTCATGTTTAGTAACTTGTGGAAGGGTTGAAGAATAAGTGAATCGAAGAGAATGTGTTTCGCCGAAGTTTTGTTTTAAGATTGAAATATACGGATCGTATCTTGGAGAATACGAAACGTATTTTTTCATATGGACCGTATTTAAGGATGATAATATTGAACAGAGAAGGCAGATTTTGGGGTTGAGAAATACGGACCATTATACAATCCGTATAAAATTATACGACCAGTATAGACAGACTATATTCCTGAGGTGGTGGATTTTACTGTTTGTTTATATTACGACCCCTCCTCATTTTTAAGTCATTTGAACCCAAACCTAAGTTCATATAAGCTCTAGAAACCTCTCCCATCATATTCAATCATTCCCCCAAGCAAAAATCAAATATCAAAGTAAGAATCAAGTTCCTAAGGTTTTAAAGTACAATTGAAGCTTGTTTCTTCTCCCTTTAGAAGCTTTGGAGGGTAATTCAAGGTGAAGTAATCTTAGAATTGAAGTGTTCTTGAGTTCTTGAGGTAAGAGTTCATCTTATTTCCATGTTTGTGATTTTATGTGATAGTTATGCTAGTGTTTGAGAGAAAGAAATTGGAGGAAAGGTTCAAACATGAACTTGATATTATTTTGAGTTGTAATCTAACTTGAGTCATGGTTGTTAGTTTGTTTTGATAATAGTTAATGTTGAGAATGTGTTGACGTTGTTATACTTGGTGTATTTGGAAGAAGGGAGAGGTCCGGCTCCTCAATTGTATATCTTTAAATGTTGTGGATATGACTTTAAAGAAGATCATATGAGGTTGTGATGATGATTGTTGGTTTGGGCTTTACAGTGATGATTAAGAAATAGGGGAATGCTGCCCGTTTTGCTTTAGAATCGAGTTATCATTGATATATGTGATATACTAGCATCATTTAACTTATATATGTATTCCTTTGTTATAGGATTGGCGCTCTAGTTGTGATGAACTCGTTGTTGGATTTCTTGGACGACTTGAGGCATGTTAAGGCTAACTTTCCTTCTTTTGGCATGATCCTTATGAACGAAACGTAAACGTAATGCTACTCCACAATGATTATATTCTTAGCATCTAGGGATGTCCCATGTTGATTTATGATACAGTAATGTTGATTTTAGTAAGTACTTTTTCAGATTTAGTATGATCCATAGAGTTGTTGATGAAAATGCTATCACATAATGATGATCGGAGTTATAACAACCTTATGTCACTTCGACAGATTCAAGATGTACTGTTATCATAGTTATATATATATATATATATATATATATATATATATATACACACACACACACACACATACATGTACGGACCTGTGACCCTCTGGTGTTATATACGCGTATATTATGTCTTATATATATGTATGGGGTATAAGGAGGGTGACGATGTTATATACACACTACCACCTGATCAACTGGTCACATGATGATGATGTTGATGCCCACAGAGGACGGTATGATACAATGGGATGACCATAGAGGTTTGACAGGCATTATATACTCATATATATGTATGACCTCATGCATGCATGCACAGTATTTATGTATAACCTTGTCCCACAGTGGCAGTTCAGACTACATGTTGCATTCCTTTATCCTATGTACTTTTAGGTCTCTTTCATGTTATTTTCATGCCTTACATACTTAGTACTTTGTACGTACTGACTTCCCTTTTTTATGGGCGTTGCGCTTCATCCCACAGGTTCTGGTAAACAAGGTGAATATCTGCCACTGTAAGTTGTTGTTCAGATGATGTTGGAGCACACCTCTTGTTCCGGAGTTGCAGTCTAGTTTTGGTACGATATTTTTTATATGCATATAGGTATGGTAGGGCACTGTCCCGGCCTTGTTATTTCATATACTCCAGTAGAGGCTTGTAGAGAGTCATAGTATAGCTAGACTTTATATAGCCCTCTCGGCCAATGTTTTTGTTGTATAGTACTCCACGATGGCCTTGTCGGCTTGTAGTTTTTGTCTAGCATAGTTGTATAGTATGTCTTCTTGGGCTCACCCCTTTTCAACATATTTCCTATATGATAGGTCCACTCTTGTTTACGATCATGATAGTAAAACATGTTTAGCAGTGCTCAGCAGGTAGGGCCCGGGTGCCCATCATGGTGCTCCAGTTTGGGTCGTGACAATCCAAGTCGAAGAAGGATTGGTTTTCGGGTACAATTATTAAAGCAATACTTGGTTGGATTCAACTATTCAAGGGAGGTAACTACTTCTATATATGCACAATATGAACATGCTTTGGAGCTTAACCACAACCACAATCATAAATCAAACTTGAGGGACTGAGTGAGCGCAGTCTAGCTAGAAACAACTATGAAGAAAAAATATTATCAAGATTTATCATTAGTTCTTTGTAATAGTTAAGTTAAAATGCGGTTCCAACTATTTACCGTTGCGAGTATTGTGTAATAGGTGTTAGTTGGTATTGATTGTAAGGGGACCTCTTGACTGGGTAGATTCATTGAGGATTTGGTATAAGAGGGTAGAGAAAGGATCGTTTGGAAGAGTTTCTTAGGTATTACGAGGAAGTTTTTAAACCTTAAACTTCATGTGTTTAGTGAATTAGAGAAGAGTCGTGGATTTTTCCTCTCTTAAGAAAGGAGTTTCCACGTGAAAATTCTTGTGTATTTACTTATTCCGCTGCATTACCTCTTGCATAGTTTCTACAAGAATTTGTTTCTTAGAGTGCATAGGAGTAGCCCGATCCTAACAATTGGTATCAGAGCCAGATCTTTCTACAAAGGCTAGCTTTTTGGAAGTTGGCTACACATCCGATATTTCAAGAAAGCGAATCAATCACAAGACCACCTTACTTTGATGGAAAACACTATGAATGGTGAAAATGTCACGCCTCAAACCTAGGTCTTGCGGACTGACACCCGGTGCTTGAACTTGACCAAGCGAACCACATGCATGACTTGACATAACGTGAAACATACGCATGTGTGGAAAATAAATCATAAACATGTTTTTAGATATTGAAGGTAAAAATCATAAATAGTTTTAAATGCAGAAAATCTTATTAAGTCTAATAATGAAAATACTTAAAGTAGTTTCAACATTAATGTGTATAGCCACCATGGATAAATAATAGCTGATCATCTGACATGACATGCTAGCTTACGAAGCCTCTGACATGAACTTGAATACTAAGCAGTTTACCGGGACAAGGCCCCTGAATATCTCAACCGTCTAATATAAAATGACATAAAATAAATATAACACCTTAAATGAAGTAGGGCTCAGCAACAACTGATATGAAGTAAATCCGAGAGAGTAGTCCAATCGCCCTGTGTATCTACTCATATGTAAAGTAACTGAGTAAAATAATAGTAAATGGGGTGGTCGGGGAAATGGGCAGCCCAAAGCAATAACATGAGTAAAATAATAGTAAATGGGGTGGTCGGGGAAATGGGCAGCCCAAAGCAATAACATGAGTCATAAGGTAATATTGAACTCAAACTGAAACTGTATATGAACAAAATCTGACATGAATATAATAACTTGAGTAAATCATTATATGTATATATTTGTGAGAGAGCATTAGTAAAATAGAAATGTAATCCACCACATGAGCACGTGGCGTCCGATGCAAACCTTAATACTACAAACCCTAACTTAGCCGTAACATGGCTATTCCGGCCACTGGTCAGCCGTCGTCGGCGGCTGATCAGCCGCTCCCTCTAACCTCCTCAATCATATTTCCATCACTACCTCAATCCAACCTACCCCCTTCATCTTCATCTCAACCAAAACCTAATTATTCAAACCCTAACATAAACCCTTCTACATACCCTACTTCTTCAAAAAGCTTTGCCAATACATTAACGGGTAGAGAGGAAGTCTGTACAGCAATAAAGCAACAATATGAGCCTATACCTAGGAAGAATCTAACGTATATTGATGGTATTCCAATGGTGAAGTGGACCGAGGATGAAATCAAAAGAATAGATATATTGGAAGACCTTCAACATGTAGCAATAGGCAAATTTTCTCATGGATGGCCTGAGTTGGAAGAACTACGCAACATTATACCATCACAATGTGGTTTAAAAGGTGATTGTAAGGTTGGTTTATTTAGGCCAAGACATGTATTGATCAGATGCTCACTGATGGAAGATTTTATCAATCTTACGTCCAAAGGAGCATATTATTTGAAGGCTAAAGGTGGTTTTATTTATCAGATGAGGCCCCTTATTTATGATTCTAAGTTCAAAGTGGATGAAGAAACATCTCAGGCAATGGCGTGGATTTCTTTTCCAAACTTATTACCTACTTTCTTTGTCAAAGAATCTTTGTTTACTAAGGCTTCTGCTGTTGGAAAGCCTTTACAGTTGGACTTGGCAACCATAAATAAGACTCGACCTAGTTGTGCTAGAGTCAAGGTCCAAGTTGATCTTCTTGCTAAATTACCTCAGTTTCTGATGTTGGAAATAAAGGATGAGGATACAAAGGACATCAGGAATATGAAAGTCAAAATTCAATATGATTTCTTACCAAAATATTGCACTGAATGTAAGATTCAAGGCCACTCTAGAGATGAGTGTAGAATCCTTCATCCTGAATTGAAGAAAACAACAGATGTTGAGGTTACAGGCTCAGATAAAGGGGTGAAGGATACAGGAAATCAAGAGGCACAAACTGTTCAGGATAAAGGCAAGCATGAGGCACGAAGATGATATCATGGCAGAAATTATCATATGGTGAAGTTTGTCCCAAAAACTAACACTTCTGATAAGGTCAATGAAAGCAAAGTTGAGAATGCTGATGCAAAGAATAATGCTAATTCAGAAGTACAAGTGATGGTGCAAAACAAATTTGATGTTTTAAACACTGTGGAGGAAGGTGAGATACCAAGTACAAGTACATCCACAGCTGAGGGGGAGAATTATAATGCAAATGGCAACAAGGATGGTAAAAGTAATCAGGTGGAGACTGGGATGAATAATGCAGATATGGAACAAACAAATGTGGATAACACTACTCAAGTTTCCACACAAGTTCAGCAAATTGATCAGGAAGTTATGCCAGGTATTACTCAGGAAAAAGAAATTCATAGCTCATGGGCTGATAAGGTGGAGGAAAAGGAATTGAATACATGAGAAAGGCAACAGGAAGATAGAGAACAAGGTAATACTGATGCAGACTCTAGTAAAAAGGACAGTGTTGAAGAATCATATCATGGTGGCACCAATACAACAGAAAAGGGAACAAGTTTGAGGCAAGTAGAGATTCCAGACAAAGGGGGGGGTGGAAAAACAAGATGTTCATCCAGATTATGATGAACATGTGGTTGTTGATGATATAGGATTAGATGGAGTAAAAGAGGCTACAGAGGGTTCTCCCTCAGTGATAATTCATAATCCTGTGCAAAGAGAAGGACAAGTGCAGGAAAATGTGCAATCAATAGAGGCAACAGTAGTAGATGCCACAAGTGACAAGATAAAGGAGTAGATGTATGTGGAGCAAGATGCAGATCCACCAGATCATTCTTCCTCAGAAAAGGCAATGGTGATTTCACATACTGAGCATCAACAAGTGACATTTTGTAGAAAGTCTTCCCCAGTCAAAGAACTTCATGACCTGATCTCTCATAATATAGATGTCTTGGAAGTAGAGGAGGATGTCAGGGAACTCCATAAAGAAGACAAGTAGGAGAATATTAAGCAAAATAAGGAAAACATTCTTATACAGGCTGATATATCTCCTAATAGCAAGTCTAACAATAAGGGTCAGAAGAAAGGCAAGAAGAATGCTATTGATAAGCAAATTCCACTCAGGGTGGTACCGAAGAGGAATGCTACTAAATCTAATGTTAAATGATGTTAAAGTCATTCATTTGGAACATTAGGTCAGTGAAGGCACAAAAATCCTTTCATAGGTTACAAATGTCAAACAGACATCACAAATTCTTTTTTGTTGCTCTCATGGAACCATTTCAACATATCAGGACAATAAACCATTACAGGAGGAGGTTGGGCATGTGCTTAGCTAATGCCAACTGTAATGGTAAAATTTGGTACTTTGTGGCTGATAATATAGATGTAGAAGTTCTGATGGATTCCCCTCAGCAGATTACTTTGAAGCTATTTTTACAAGATTTGAATCAACATCTTATTACTACTTTAGTATATGCTAAATGTAGTGCTTCTGAAAGGCTAGAGTTATGGGAGGATATCTATCATCTTTCCAATACCTTATCTTGTTCCTAGTTAATAGGAGGAGACTTCAATGTGGTTCTAAATGATGAAGAAAAGATAGGGGGTAATCCTATTCAACCTCATGATATAGAAAACTTTGCTTTTTGCATAAACTCCTATGATCTTGAAGAGGTAAACTTTAAGGGTAGTCCCTTCACTTGGTGGAATGAAAGAGCAGATGAAGCATGTATTTTTGAGAGATTGGATAGGATGTTGGTGAATTCACTGCTTCTGGACAACTTTGGAAATATTGAAGTGGAACATCTTGCAAGAACTGGATCAGATCATGCTCCACTTCTGTGTACCTATGGTGATAAGCATCAGAATCAGGTCATACCTTTTAAATTTCTATCATTTTGGATAGAACATGCATCTTTCCTGGATACAGTCAGGCTGAATTGGTCCACTTGGGAGAATGAGGATCCTTTCATAAACTTCAAAAGCAAGATGAAAAAGCTGAAAGGAGTGTTATCCAAATGGAGCAAGGAAGTGTTTGATGATATATTCAAGTAGCTGATCATAAGGGAGGAAATAGTAAGATTAAAGGAATAGTTGTTTGAAGAAAATCCAAGCCAAGTAAATAGAATGGTTTTGCAGAAAGCTCAGGCTGAGACTAAGAGATATTTGCATCATGAAGAAGAGTACTGGAGACACAAATCAGGCCTGGATTGGTTTGTAGATGGAGACAAAAATACTATATTTTTCCATAATCTAGTAAAGGGAAGAAGGAAGAAACTGCAGATCAAAAGAATTCAAAATTCAGATGGTTCATGGATTGAGGATGATGACCAAATGGCAGATGAGGTTGTCCACTTTTACTCTTAACAATTTTCACAAGAAGAGTTAATTGGAGATGAAAATTTGTTGTCACTCATTCCTGTTTTGATTGATCAAGATAGAAATGATCTACTATGTCAAATGCCTAGTGTTGATGAAGTCAAAAAACCTGTTTTCAACCTTAGTGGATCAAGTGCTAGTGGACCTGATGGTTTTCCTGGAATTTTCTATCACACATATTGGGACATTATTAGCTTGGATGTATAAAAGATGGTGGTGGCTTTCTTTCAGGGTCATACTCTTCCAAAGTCAGTTACTCACACAAATCTTGTTCTACTACAAAAGAAGGAGTTGGTTCAAAGTTACTCAGACTTAAGGCCTATAAGTTTAAGTAATTTTATCAACAAAGTGATTTCAAGAGTGGTTCATGATAGATTGGAAGCTATGCTACCTCAGTTGATATCTATTAATCAAGCAGGTTTTGTACAAGGGAGAAGCATTATTGAGAATGTGCTATTGGCACAAGAAATAGTTACAGACATTAGAAAAAGGGGCAAACCAGCAAATGTAGTGATCAAATTGGACATGGAAAAAGCCTATGATAGAGTATCTTGGTCATATTTGATAAAGGTACTCAGCAGAATGGGATTTGCTAGTCAATTCATTGACATGATTTGGAGGTTGATTGCAAATAACTGGTATTCCATCCTTTTCAATGGTCAGGCCAAAGGATTTTTCCATTCAACCAGGGGTGTCAAACAAGGTGATCCACTTTCACCTACACTGTTCATCTTATCAGCAGAGGTGTTATCAAGAGCTCAAAATGCAGAATTTGACAATGCTGAGTATGTGGGCTATGGCATGCCTAAATGGAGTAAAAATATCAATCATCTAGCTTATGCAGATGATACTATAATATTTGCATCTGCAGAAGGGGAGTCATTGAAGAGAATTATGAAGATACTGCAGGATTATGAGGAAATTTCAGGTCAGCTGATCAATAAAGGCAAGAGTGCCTTTTATATGCTTCACAAGATTTCTGGTGCACTGTCTCAGCAGGTGGAGCAGATTACAGGCTTTAAAAGGGATCAATTTCCATTAAAATACTTGGGATGCCCTATATTTCATTCAAGGAGGAAAAAGGTATATTACAATGACCTTATCAAGAAGGTGAAAAACAAGCTGCAAAATTGGAGAGGAAAATTGCTCTCTTTTGGTGGAAAAGCAGTTTTTATCAATAGTGTGCTTCAGAGTATTCCAATATACATGCTGTCAGCTGTTGTTCCCACAAAATATACCATTAATGAGCTTCATAAAATCTTTGCAAGGTTTTACTGGAGTACTAAGGAAGAAGGCAAAAGAAGGTATTGGTCCTCTTGGGACAAGGTTTGTTTACCAAAAGAAGAAGGAGGATTAGGATTCCGGTCTCTAGATGATGTGTCTAAGGCCCTTTTTGCCAAATTATGGTGGAGATTTAGAACATCAAATACATTATGGTCAGCCTTCATATGGAATAAATATTGCAAGAAGAAGAAGCCTACAGAAGTGCAGTGGAAAGGTGGATCACAAGTGTGGAAAAGAATTGTCACGACCCAACCCCGTGGGCCGCGACCAGTGCCCTAGCTGGGCACCTATACGTACCCAATACCCAAATTAGCATATTAACAAAATAATATAATAATAATATTAGTGGACGCTACAGAATTTAGCATAAAAAAGCAGACTTGGCACACATAGGCCGATAAGGCCATCATAGATCAAAGTATCCCAAACATATGTACAGAACCCACACAGATATATCCACAGACCTCTACAGAACATATCATAATCATAAGACGGGACAGGGCCCCGTCATACCGAGAACAATGTACATATCCAGATAGTAGTGACAGACTGTACCAAAAGTGGGCTCTGAAGAAGAGAGCGCCCCAAAATAGCAGAAGTGGGATCCTAAACAGATGGATCAGCGAACCTGTCATCTATACCTGCGCGGCATGAAAACGCAGCCCCCGAAGAAAGGGGGTCAGTACGAAATATGTACTGAATATGTAAAGCGGAATCGCAGAAGTCAAATCATAACGGTTACAGAAAATGAGTACAAAATCCAGAGTGTCAGATGCATATTTCCAAAACAAACAGAATGTGTACAGAAACATATGTCATATCATATCTGGCCCCTGCCACGGGACTCGGCAGACAGAACGTGGCCACCTTCCCGACACTGGTGCCACAATACAGAGGAATCAGAAAAAGAGGCATGGCCCCGTATCATAAAATGTCATATCAAAATGGCCATAACAGATCAGATCAGAATAGGCGGACATGGCACATCATACTCCACGGACCCATGTACGCGTATACCTGCCCCCTCACATCGGGGCGCGGCGAACAATGCAGAGAATCACGCTTGACACCATATCCTGGCCCGGGCTCAGTGTGGGAAACATTGGGGCATCCACGAATGGAGTAATGAGAGACTAATGCAATTTAAAAATATCATAATTGTTTTCAAAGACTCGAAGAGGCATATCAAAGATAAACAAATCCAATGAAGTCGGACGGAATCATAATAGATGCATTTCGGGTATCATAATAAATTACAAAAATATAACCTCCCTGAAGTCATTCCGAATGTCAAAATAATTTATAAGATTTAATAGAATATTTAAAACAATATTCGTTATGCGATTAGTAGGGTAATCAAAACATTTCTTTCAAAAATCGCTTAAAAAGGAAGCTTTAGCACATTAAGGGCAAAACCGGGAATAGTGCGCCCGCCTCGGGACAAATAAGGCGGCGGGCTCAAATTGTGCCCTCTAAGCTTATAGTATCACTTAAAAAGGTTCTACAAACATTCTATGACTTTCCAAGTAATTTGGAGCAAAGTTGCATAATTTTCCGGAAAAGCATACTAAAGTGGTTCAATTCCACTGAAGGAAAAACTGAGATTTTCTCTTGCGGATTCCGAGGGCCAAGAGGTCCTTCGAGGCCCGGATCCGACCCTAACACACTAAGGGCATGCCAAGGGAAGAATTGGGGTTGCTTTACATACCTTTCACGCTCCTTACGCCTTTCCAAACTCACTTCCCGTTTCGTCGAAAAACTGCAATTGGTCAAGTTTACCAATTGTAAGCTATGAATACCAAAGTTTCAACTTAAGGCATAATTGTCTACCGAAATTTCGGCAGCACTTCCCCTATACATATAGCACCCCGAGAATTCAACTCGGCTATAAATCATCAACAACAACCCAAACGACAACATCAATATCAACAACAACCATTAAAGACACAAATATCCTTCAACTAGTCATTTTTCTCACAAGTTGACATAACCTTCATTCTAACCCAACTTCCAAACTAATATCAATGATTTCACATTCATTAACATTCAAAACCATCCCAATAAAATTCTAGAAACATTTCGTATCGTTTTCCTTAGGTTATACACTCGATATACACAATATACAACTTTCCGTCAAAGTCATAACTTATGCAAAACATCAAATCTTTGGCATACAACTTCATAACATGATTCCAACTTCCAAATTCATCAATGATCATCACAATTAACAACTAAACAACTTCATTTCCTTATTATCGGAAAATCATACTAAAACGACATAAGTTTCTACATTCCCATTCAATACAAACTTATATCATTCTAACTTCATTTACATTACAAACATTACAACAACACTCCAACACACTAAACAACTTAATTCATTTCTTATCCCAAGTCAATACACCACACGGCCACAAGCCTCTTTTGGCAACTTCAACTAAATCATTCAACTTTCAATTCCAATATGCATTTCATCACAATCACAACTAGAATATAACATGAATTCTATACATTTTGGCTATACAACATATATATACACACGGCTACACCTCAAATTCCAAACCCACTTTGCAAACTTCCATTTTTCCATATAATCAACACATTTCTATATACTACAACACAATCAAGACTTCATAACACAATAAAAAGGTAGAAATTCTTACCTTTTCCTCAAGTCTTCTTCACTTGGAGATGTGATCACTTTGGTGATTCTAATGCTCCCCACTCCAAACCAACTATACCAAGTTACAAAGGAACCTTGACTTAGTAGGAAATCAACAAGAAATAAATTTTTGGAGCAATATTTTTTAGGGTCAAATTTTGCTCTCCAAGCCGAGAGCCTCACTTTCTTGCTTCTAATTTTTGCTCTTGTTTATCTTGTTTCATACTTATCACAAGTCTTCTAATGTGTATATAATTGAAGTGCTTGGTCACATGACCAAGCACATGACCCATAAAAATGGGCTTGGACCAAGCCAAAGTGGCCGGCCAAGCACCCCATTTTGGGCCTCACTTTGCTTCAATTTTTTTTAGCCCAATACTAATGGATCACATTTTGTAATTCCCGAAACTAATTTCCAAAATTCCAAAATTACCCTTAGCCTTGTCCTACACTTTCGTGACTCTATTCTTTCATGCATAACTCATATGTTCAACAAAATATCAAATTTGACCTTATATCTCAAAAATCCAATAAAATTCAAGTTTCTCCAAACGTGTGAAAACACGGGATATAACAAGAATGATAGAAGCAGGGGATCAGGTGGATCAACAGATATGGTGGGAACCTAGAAATGGAGCATGTGATGTATGAGAAGATAATTGGACTAAACTTGGTTCCCTCAAATAGGTAATACCACCAGATTATGAAATTGACACCAGCATTGAAGAAGTATCACACTTTATGAATGCAGAAGGCTGGGATGTATAGAAATTGCATAACAAACTGCCAAGTAATGTGTGTGATCATATCCTACAAGAGTTGAGTATAGTGGAGCATTCAGAGAATAAAGATAAAGCCTGGTGGATGGCTAGTACTATAGGAGATTTCACTGTAGGTAGTGCTTGGAATTTGCTCAGGAAAAAGGCTTAAACATCAGCTCACTTTTCAAAATTGTGGTTCAAAGGAATTCCATTCAAAATATCATTCTTCCTTTGGAGATTGTGGAAGTTCAATATACCAGTGGATGATGTACTAAAGAGAATGAATATCAGCATTGTATCTAGATGTAGATGCTGTCTGAACCCTCATAAGGAGGAGACAGTTCAACATCTATTCCTAACAAGTGAATTTGCAGCAGCAATTTGGCAATATTACAATGCTGTTGTGGGTATAATTGTTCCAAGGATTAAGATTCATCAGACAATCATGCAATGGTGGTATATGCAAGGTCCTACAAACCTCAAGTCAGTTATGCAGGATGCACCAGCATTTATATGTTGGCAATTATTGAAGAGAAGAAATACTATCATGCATGGGGGTAAGATGAATAAAATAAAGGTGATAAACGGGATCAACTATAATCTACAACAACTGGTGAAGACATTATATCCTTGGCTGAGAAATATTCCACATGATTGGCCTCACATGGTGAAATATTTGGAGGATTACAGGCCTAGAATAGGATATAAGATGGTGCAATGGAAGTTTCCTGATGCTGGCTGGTTCAAGTGCAATACAGATGGGGCCTCTAGGGGTAATCCAAGGTTGAGTTCAGCTGCTTTCTGCATTAGAGATGAGGTTGGAAACCTGATATATGCTGGGGCAAGAAGAATAGCTGATACAACTAACATCATAGCAGAATCTGTAGCTATATTGGATGGAATTGAGTTCTATATTAAAAATGATCTAGTTCCTGTAATGATTGAATCAGATTCTTTGTCCATGATAAACATTATTTAAGGAATATGGGAGATTCCATTAAAGATCAGTATGGAAGTTAGTAAGATCAACTTTTGGAGGAACAAGGGACAAGTGCAGTTTGCTCATATCCTTAGGGAAGACAATGCACTTGCTGATTTTTTAACTAACCTGGTTTTTGATTTTGCAGGTACAGTTCATCTTCATTCATTTGCTGAGTTGCCAACAGCTGCAAAGAAGATTCTCAACAGTGATAAGATGACGATGTCTAATTTCAGAAGCAAGATCTATAGAAATAGAGAACCAGAATGATCATATGCATCTGATCTCTGTATACATGCCAACAAGTGATGACACAAGATTCAGTTTCACAAGGAAGTAAAGGTTCATGATAATAGCTTCATCTGATTGTTGTAGTCCCGGTTGGATGACTAAGGTTATCCTTGTTAGTGTGTGGTATTAACAGAAATGTTCATCCTACTAACAAGATCTCCTTAGTTACCTAATCCAGCTACAAACATTCAACATAACCTCATGTGTAAGATTGATCAGGGATATTCGACAGCAAAGGATAGCAACCATGAGGAGATTCATACCACACTTCTTCTTGAAAGATTTTTAGTGAGATTAGATACCAAAGCACCTGGTGAGAGCTTGAGGTGACTGATAATGGCATCAATCCAAAGAAGGAGTGTTCTTGTTTGCAGCTTCTTCATTGTTACACTTGGCTGTTCAAACAAGGCTTAGACTTTACTTTCATTTCCTAGGATAGAGTAGTATAGCTTTTTTCATCCTTCTTTCATTTTGTTCTGTAAATATCTTTGTTTATTTTTAATAAAATGCAACAGCATCAGGTTGATTGTTTTTGCTTAAAAAAAAAATGAGCACGTGGCGTCTGGCCTCTGAACCTACAAGCTGGGCCATCCCGTACCTTGTCGGGGTATAATACTTGAACATGACATGACTGAATCCATAAAATAACGCTAATGGGTAACATGAAGAAATCGACCCTAACTGACGGAACGACCCGTATCGTCCACTGGCATATGTAGTTTCAGGTATTAACCTTTTTGGTAACCTATAATACTCCCAAAACATGAACATAAATATAGATGGCATCAATGCCCATGGATTTTCAAAACATAACTTGTATAATATCTTTATCATCTATTCGAAGTAAATAATATAGTTTTCACATAATAGCTTTATCATCTATTCGAAGTAAATAATATAGTTTTCATAAACCATGGAATCATGGATAATTCATGGAATAGAGAATAGCACTTCATAGATTCTTAAAACTCATGGAAATCAAGGTATGAGAATGAGTCCATTACATTCAAATGATATTCATGAACAAAATACGAATTCTCATTATTTAAAGTATAAGAACATTTAAGCTTTTCATGAAAGTACGGCATAACTCTACATTTGATGTGAATTCATAATAATCATGGAAGAACGTAGCATGGGGAAGAACAATTATGTTCCCACACGTAAAGAATAGCCTTATATACCTTATTAGCTTCAAAACCCAAAGAAAAAAATCCAAACTTTTGATGAAGAACTATTATTCTCTCACTTGAACCCTTGAGAAGTGTTTTCTTTAAAACCCTAGGTTTGTAGGATGGAATTTCACTTAGAATCCATACATTAATGTTTGAAACACTTATAATTACTTAGAATGGACTTACCTTGGTGTAGGAGGATGAGAAGAGGAGAGAAAAATCATCCTAGGTTGTGGAGAAGTGAAAATAGGCTGAAAATTTTAGAGTTCACGCATTTAAACAAACGGACACGCCCACTATGCGGACAACATCATGGGGAATGTTGGCCGAACTTTGGTAAGCGAAAATGGACATTAAATATCCTAGATTTGGGCCATGTTACGGAGGATAGACCGGTTTTGCAGACTGCAAAGTGGGCTGCTCTGGCCCCACAGCTTCCCAGCGGACTGCTCTACTACCTTCCGATAAAACGTCCATAACCTTTATCAAAGAGATCCATTTGACTTGATCTTTTTATGGATGAAAACGTATTTCAAACGGATTCAACTTTCATCAAGTAAGTTATCCCAAATTCCCAACTAATAGGAGGGTTATACTCTCTTAAAGTGAGGCATTGTGAAAATTCACTTGAAAACATGATCCGTAGAGTAGCTTCCAACTTTATTTTGTCCTAAGACTCTTCCTATACCTTTTATATGTTTAAAGACACTTCCAAAACATCCCATCTTAGTTCCATTATACCCCCATCTTACGAGTCAAATACAGAGCCGAAGGTACGATGTGTTACATTATCTCTGTCACGACCCGACCAGAGGCCGCGACGGGTAACCGGGGCTAACCACCGAGCACCCCTCAATCTACTGCTTATCGCTCTCATTTAAAGCTCTCTTATCAACATCAGACTCACATTATGAGAAAAACGTCTTTCATTCAGAAACATAAATACTTTTATATGCACAAACCTTTTGGTCATTGAAATAATATATATATATATATATATATATATATATATATATATATATAAATACATATACATGCACGTAGTAGCAACCTCGTGAGACCATACCACCCACACTGCGTATCTACTAGCCTCTACTAGAGTACTAGACATAAGGACGGGAGAGGACCTCATCGTGCCCAAAACATACATGTACATAAAAGGAAAATCATAAGCACCTCCAGAACAATGGAGAGCTCTCAACAGCTAACAACTCCTACGAGTCTGGAGCAAGATCACCTCCCTGTCTACCTGTGGGCATGAACACAACATCCAAAGGAAAAGAACGTCAGTACGAACATTGTACAGAGTATGGGAGGCATAAACAATAATATCACATCAATGAAATAAAGGAAGCATCAATGAGGAACATCTGAATCTGACTGTCACATAGAAAATGAGTGATGCATGCTAGCTTACTCACAGTCATCATCATATCATATGTGCAGAAATATATAAACTGCCCGTCCATATCGGATCGGTGTAATAATCATTAGCCTGCGTCCAGGCCTCCCGCATCCGGGGTATCATCTCCTGCCGCCCACTAGTGGTGTCTGCCCATGCCATTTGGCCATGGTGTATAGTTTCCCGCCTTAGCGGTGACTGCCCGGCAAAGCAGGCGCGGTGTGATATCATTATCATAATATACACATCATAATGCATACATAAAGGCTCAAGGTTAACTATGCTTTGTCGGGGTGACGTAAGGTCCTGATCCCCGATTCCATTATGGAGCAATCATTAACATCATGCCTCACCTTGAAGGAAATTGCATATGAGGTGATTGTAAGCAATAATGACATCATATCATGAATATTTAGAACTCCTATACTCTAACTCATTACCTTGTATAGCAAATTAGGGGTACCAGCTCGTATTTCTCTTTCGGAACTTAAGAGATTCATGGAGAAGAAAGAAAGTCATATTATAGGATTCATGCCATAGAAGGAAAGGACTAGCCTCACATACCTTTTTCGTTTAATTAGCTTATCGCTTGATCGTCCTCCTTCGATGCTCGCGTTTCAACCTTCGAGAGGAATCGCATTAACATTAGTTACTCGGCTATAAGAACATTTCATTATTTCTAGGGAAAGTTGGGCAGCACTTCCTTTGTTCATACTACTTTTCCCACATTCTATATCAACTCCCCACGTTAATAACAACATCCACAATACAGCAACAACAATCATCATTTATCTGCAATTACCACAATTCACCATTTCCCTTAGATTTCTCCACAATAATGATTATAACTCATTGTCGCGTTTTATCATATATATATAATACTTATTTCATGGTCTAAAGGTCACTTATAAGATATCCACAATCACAGCATACCAACATTCATAATTCACACCAATCACTATTCACACCTTCATGAACCAATTTCTATGTCTTTCCACAATTCAAGTGTTTCAACTTTCAACCACTCAAACCATATAAAAGGATCATAAAACTCACCTTATATGATGGATGAACAACCTTTGAGTGAAACTTCTCTTCTTGCACCAAAACCCTAACTCACTCTTCTTGAGTTTTCTTGGCTTAGATGAACTTTTATTGGGTTTCATAAACTTGATTTCATGGATTTGGTGTAGTTGACCATGGTTTTCCTTTGATTTCTTATGGATGGATGGCGGAGAAGGTTCTAGAGAGTTCTTGGAGAGAAGAGAGTGGAAGATGAAATGAAATAAGAAATGGAGGAGGGGTCTTATATTTTCATGAAATCAGTCCCGTCTGAGATGTACGGTCCAATCAACGGAACGTCGATTGGATCGACGGAACGTCGATTGGATCGACGGAGCGTCGATCCAAGCGTCGAAGTCGTCAAATTTCCAGTGAGAAATCTGTCATTTCTTCTCATTCGACGGTGAAAAGGACCGCCCGTCGAACTGATCGACGGAGCGTCGACCTGTTCGTCGAGTGGTCTTCGCACCAGCTAAGTTTTACGGCGCCATCGTTGGGGCGTCGACTTGTTCAACGGTACAAAGGATGACCGTCGAACCCCCCTTTTGCAGGACTGCGGTGAAGTTTCATTTAATAGACTTTTCTCCCTTGCCTTTAACTTCTCTGAAAATTTACGTTAGTTCCTTCATCGCTTAGCAACCCAAAGTTTCGAGGTGTAACATTCTTCCCCCTTTTGGAACATTCGTCCTCGAATGTTAAGTACTCGGGAATTCTACAAAAATTTCGCAAGAGTTTCCCCTGTAATATGGCGCTACCATCCTATCACAACAACCCATAATAATCTACCTCACAGGGCTACAACACAATAAAACTCTAAGAAAGACTTATGAAAGCTGCTGAAAGTAGGGGACATAATTTCTGAGTAATGATGGAAATAGGGGTATTCAGATACTCTAATTATTACACTTTATTTATTGCATACATACCTCATAGTGCCAGCGTTTCATCTTGGACCTCTCCTGGGGGTTGGAATAAGTGTGGATACCTGAAATTCATTTTCTCTTCTGCTTCCCAAGTCATCTCTTCTCGATTGTTATTCCGCCATAAGACCTTAACTGAAGCCACTTCTTTGTTTCAAAGCCTTCATACTTGTCTATCTAAGTTGGCAATGGGTACCTCTTCATATGCCAACTTTTCTGTCATCATCTACTGGAACAATTCTTTTGGGATCACCAACACATTTGCGGAGCATTGAGACATGAAAGACTGGATGAACTGATTCAAGCTCTGAAGGCAAATCCAATTCATAGGCTACCTGGCCGACCTTACGGATAATTCTGTAAGGTCCGATGTATCGAGGACTTAACTTCCCTTTCCTGCCAAATCTCACCACTCGTTTCATTGGCGACACCTTCAGAAATACCCAATCCTCAACCTGAAATTCCAACACTCATCGGCGGTTGTCCGCGTAAGATTTTTGGCGACTTTGAGCTGTCAACAATCGATCCCGGATCACCTTGAATTTTTCTACCGCTTGCTGAATAAATTTCGGGCCTATTAGCTGTACCTCTCCTATTTTAAACCACCCAATTGGGGACCTACACTTTCTTCCATATAGGGCTTCAGACGGAGCCATCTGGATACTGGAATGGTAGCTATTGTTATAAGCGAACTCAATAAGGGGTACGTGATCGTCCCAACTACCACCTAAATCTAGCACACACGCTCGGAGCATATCTTCCAAGGTCTGAATGGTACGTTCGGCCTGCCCATTGGTCTGTGGATGAAATGTTGTGCTAAGCTTCACTTAGGTACCTAGACCTTCTTGAATGAATTTCTAGAACTTGGCTGTAAACTGTGCCCCTCTATCTGTAATAATGGATAACGGAACACCATGAAGTCCCACAATTTCCTTGAGATACAACCTCGCATAATCTTCTGCGGAGTATGTGGTCTTGACTGGAAGAAAGTGAGATGCCTTTGTTTACCTTTCCACAATTACCCATATAGAGTCATTCTTGCCTCAGGAACGGGGCAACCCCACAATGAAATCCATATTGATAATTTCCCACTTCCAAGTAGGGATTTCCATTTCTTGCAATAGCCCTCTTGGCTTCTGGTGTTCGATCTTTACTTGTTGGCAATTTGGACATTGGGCTAAAAATTCTGCTATGTCTCTTTTCATGCCGTCCCACCAATATATCAATTTGAGGTCGTGGTACATCATTGTTGCGCCTGGGTGGATAGAATACCGAGAGCAATGGGCTTCTCCAGAATTCGTCGGCGCAATTCTGCAACATTCGGAACACACAGCCTGTCATGCTATCTAAGGATCTCATCCATCGAAGTTTTAAATGGAGATCTCTCTTCTTTATGAAATGTGTCTCTGTAGTGGCTCAACCGCGGATCTTCATATTGACTCTCTTTCATTTCTGCATTCAGAGACGAAACCATGGGATCATTAATACCAATCCCTGCACTGCCTGTATCAATTACCTGCACTCCGAGATTAGCTAGCTGGTAAAGCTCATGAACTATCTTTTTCTTTTCCGGAGAGACTTCACATAAACTACCCATGGATCGGCGGCTAAGCGCATCGGCCACCACATTTGCTTTTCCGGGGTGGTATAAAATATTCCCATCATAATCTTTTAGCAATTCTAACCACCGCCTCTGTCGTACGTTCAACTCCTTCTGTTTGAAAATGTATTGGAGACTTTGGTGATCTGTAAAAATATCAACATGTATGCCATACAAGTAATGCCTCTATATCTTCAACGCATGAATAACTGCAGCCAATTAAAGATCATGAGTTGGATAATTCTTCTCATGCTTCCGTAGCTGTCTCGAGGGATAAGCAATAACTCTACCGTGCTGCATCAACACACATCCTAACCTAACACCGGAAGCATCACAGTATACTACATAACCATCGGACCCTTCTGGAAGTGTTAAGACTGGGGCTGAGGTTAATTTGTCCTTCAACGTTTGAAAACTGCATTCACAAGCATCATTCCATTGAAATTTTGCTGACTTCTGGGTTAGCTTCGTCAATGGGGCTGAAATAGATGAGAAGCCCCCCACGAACCTTCTATAATAACCTGCCAATCCCAGAAAACTACGAACCTCGTGTTACACCTTGGAAATTTTTCGTGAGCCAACAATGAATAGACC
This sequence comes from Lycium barbarum, assembly GCF_019175385.1. Taxonomy (NCBI): domain Eukaryota; kingdom Viridiplantae; phylum Streptophyta; class Magnoliopsida; order Solanales; family Solanaceae; genus Lycium; species Lycium barbarum. Next base: position 32,958,213 of record NC_083341.1, on the reverse strand, counting down.
AACGAAGGGCGTGAGTGTGCGATGTTTTATTAAGTAGGGAATGACTATTTATGAACTTTGGAATTAATAAAGTTGTAGAATTTCATTTCAGCCAGTGGTCGTAAAATGGAATACGGCCCGTAAAGTGATTTACGGATCGTAAAGTGCCATCGTCCTTCAACATTTCAAAAATTTCAACTTTCTGTCAAATGCTTCAAATGGTTAAAAACGACTTGGAATACGGACCATAAACTGAGTCGTAAACTGCCATGATCATCAACCAACCTTTCTGTTTCTGATATGCTTAAATACGATCGCGAAGGACGGACCGTAAACCAGTATACGACCCGTAAAGTGGGGTTTACGACCACTGTGCATTTCGACCACTGTTCATAAAAAATCAGATTTTAGTTATTAAAAAGGAGGGACCCAAGTTCATTTTCTGATTTCATCTTCACGAAATTCCTCCCTAGAAATCTCTAGAACACTCCAAGCACTTCAACCACAAGAATACCAAGGAAATAAATGATCATCAATACCAAATCTATGAAACAAAGTGTATGAAACCTAATTGGAAGTCATCTCCTTCAAGAAATTCCAAAAGAGGTGAAGAAGGGTTTTGGTGCTAAAGAAGTGATTCCACTCAAGGCTTGTTCCACCATCATCTAAGGTATGTTTCATGACTTTATCATGTTATTTAAGGAATTGGAAAGCTAAGATGCTTGAAATGTAGAAGAACATAGAAAATGGGTCATTACTGAGTGAATAGTGTCACAATTGAATGATAGTTGAATGGAATCATGAACGTTGATATGTTGTGATGATGAATACGTTATAAATGGTGTATAGACCATGGAATAGGTGTGAAGTAAGCAAAATTATGATGATGAGCTAAAACCATTAAATGTGGAGAAATTGGAGAAAAATGGTGGATTTTGCTAAATATAGATAAGTGATGAATGTTGATACGATATTGTGAGTGTTGTTGTAAATGTTTGGGAGTTGAAATAGAACATGCGAAAAGTAGTAGAAACAAAGGAAATGCTGCCCAATTTTCTCTAGAAATAACGATGCGTTCTTATGGTCGATTGACTAACTATAATGCGTATTCTCTCGTGAAGGTAGCAACGTGATATTGAAGGAGAACGAGTGAACGATAGCTTAACTAAGTGATATTGAAGGACGCGGGCTAATGTTACTGATTATCACATCGCACCTATATGGTCAGGCAGTTTATATATATATATATATACATGATATGCATACATGAGATGATGATAAGCATAAAAGTAACTCAGCATGCATTACTTTTAATATGATTCCCAGTCAGGTACAGTTGCTCCACACTCGATGCCTCATTTACTTTCTTCATGTGTTGTTATTGTTCATGCCTCTCATACTCAGTACAACATTCGTAGCGACGTCCGTTTTCTTTGGACGCTGTGTTCATGCCCACAGGTAGACAGGGAGGCAAGCTCGATCCGGATTCTTAGGAGCTGTCAGCTGATTGAAAGCACTCCATTGTCCGGAGGTGCTTATGATTATCCTTTTGGTAAATATGTATATTTTGGGCATGACAGAGTCTTGTTCCGTCTACATGTATAGTATGTCAGTAGAGGCTCGTAGATGTGTAGTGTGGATTAGATGGTCTCACAAGTTTATTACAGCATGCATGTATATATGATATATATTATTTTGATGGCCTAATGAAACATTTGTATATATATATATATAGACCAATTGTGTTTTCCACCAAAAAATGATTTTCGTACAATCACGAATGGTAAAGAAGCGTAAATGACTATGACAAGTGAGGAAATAAGGGGTGCTCGGTGGTCAGCCTCAGGTACCCGACGCAGCCCCTAGCTGGGTCGTGACAGAAGTGGTATCAGAGCGGTTCAGTCCTAGGAAGTGTCTACGAGCCGTGTCTAGTAGAGTCTTTTTTATGGTGTGTTGTGCGCCACGCTAATAAACAAGAGGCTACAGGGCATTTAGGAAGACGACCATCTTTCTTCCTATGAGATCATGCGATAGAGCCATGCATAAGATTTTATTCTTCCTAAAAGTGTGTTGTGATTTCAGAATGCCGCCAAAGGGAAAAGCTACAACTGCCCAGAAGGGCAAAGCTACGACGAAGAGGCGGGCAGAAAGAGAGCCTCCGACGAATGTAGAGGAGGGCGAATCACAAAATGAGGCCTCGCCCAATGTAGAAGAGCAAGGAGGAGCCTCAGTCCCAGTTCCTCCATCAGTTGTTTCGGGTCAACAAGTGACCGAAGTTATTCATTTATTGACGCAATTGCTTGCCGCCCAGGCACAGCGGCAGAGTGCGGGCCCGAGTGATCGTTCCGCCAGTACGAGAGCCCGTGATTTCCTGACTTTAAATCCTCCAGAATTTTTTGGGTCGAAGCCAAATGAGGACCCACAAGGCTTCATTGAAGAGATGCTGAGGACATTGAAACTTATGCATGCTTTTGAGATCGAATCGGTAGAGTTGGCTTCTTATAGACTCCGCGATGTGGCGGTATTGTGGTATAACAACTGGATAGCATCGAGGACAGAAAATGCACCTCCCCCCGTTTGGCAAGAGTTTGTTGATGCTTTCATTCGCCATTATTTGTCGCCCGAGGTCCGCCGAGCTAGAGCGGACATGTTCTTGAATCTGAAGCAAGGAAGCATGAGTGCTCAGGAGTATAGCATGCAGTTTAATTCTCTAGCCAGGTATGCCCCGACTATGGTGGCCGATATGGGCGATCGTGTACACAGATTTGTGAGTGGTTTGGGGCCACATTTGTTTAGAGATTATCTGACGGCCTCTTTGCAAGACGGGATGGATATTTCCCGAATACAGGCAGATGCTCAGAATCTTGAGGAACGACAACAGATGCAGAGAAGCGATCGTGATAATGACAGAAGGCAAGGTAAGAGAGCTAGATCTATGGGAGCGAGCAGTGAATATAGAGGGGGACCGAGACAGATGCATTCTAGGCACTCAGGTTAGTCAGCGACTAGTGCGCCCCCAGATTCTCAGATAGGAGGTTTGATCGTTCTTTTGAGGCAGGACAGGGCCAGAGTTCGAGGGCCTCAGATTCTCAGTTTAGGGGAGATTCTAGTGAGAGGATACCCTCAGTACCGCGGTGCAGCCAGTGCGGTAGACTGCATTCCGGACAATGCCGTCAGGGTTCGGATGCTTGCTACGCCTGCGGGAAGATTGGTCATATGATGAGAGATTTCCCTTCAGCAAGGGGTAGAGTTGGTACTCAGCCTACGGGATCAGCAGTTGGGTCTTCTTCAGTACGCCCGATAGCACAGACTCCTCAGACTACAGCAGGTAGAGGCAGAGGCAAAGGGGGAGCATCTACCTCAAGTGTCGTTCAGCCCCGCGTATATGCTTTAGCTGGGCGACAGGATCTTGAGTCTTCTCCAGATGTCGTCACAGGTACATTTTCTATATTTTCCCGTGATGTATATACTTTGATCGATCCGGGTTCTACCTTTTCTTACGTTACTCCGTATGTCACGGATTGTATTGGGGTAAAACCCGAGCCCATTAAACCTTTTGAGATATTCACTCCAGTTGGTGATCCGGTAATAGCGAGGAAAGTATACAAAAATTGTGTATTGTGATGTTTCTGGTGCGGGACTAGGATGTGTATTGATGCAGAATGGGAAGGTGATTGCATACGCTTCGAGACAGCTACGGAAACATGAGAAAAATTATCCAACTCATGATCTCGAATTGGCCGCGGTTATTCATGCCTTAAAGATATGGAGGCATTATTTGTATGGTGTGCACGTCGATATCTATACAGATCATACGAGTCTCTAGCATATCTTCAAACAGAAGGAGTTGAACCTGCGACAGAGGCGGTGGTTAGAATTATTAAAAGATTATGATGTGAACACCTTGTACCACCCCGGTAAAGCAAATGTAGTAGCCGACGTACTTAGCCGCCGATCGATGGGCAGTTTATGTGAAATCCCTCCGGAAAGGAAAGAGATGGTTCAAGAACTTCACCGATTAGCAAATTTGGGAGTGCGTATAATTGATTCGGGCGATGCCAGAATTAGTATAAATGATTCCACAATTTCATCCTTTGATATGGAAGTGAAAGAACGGCAGTGCGAAGATTCGCAGTTATGTCGTTATAGAGACACATCTTATGGGAAAGAAAAGTCTCTGTTTGAAGTCTCTATGGATGGAATTATTAGATACCGAGGCAGGTTATGTGTGCCGAATGTGGCGGATTTGTGCCAATGAATTCTAGAAGAAGCTCACTATTCTCGGTATTCAATTCATCCAGGTGCAACAAAAATGTATCGTGATCTCAAGATGATGTATTGGTGGGATGGCATGAAGAGAGACATAGCAGAATTCGTAGCAAAAGGTTCAAATTGTCAACAGGTAAAAGCTGAACATCAGAAGCCAGGGGGCTTGTTACAGGAAATAGAAATCCCTACTTGGAAATGGGAAGTGATAAACATGGATTTCATCGTGGGATTACCCCGTTCCCGTGGCAGGTATGACACTATATGGGTGATCGTGGATAGGCTGACGAAAGCAGCCCATTTTCTTCCAGTCAAGACCACGTACACAACAGAAGACTATGCAAGGTTGTATCTCAAAGAAATTGTGCGACTCCATGAAATTCCATTATCTATCATCACAGACAGAGGGGCACAGTTTACAACCAAATTTTGTAAATCCTTTCAAGAAGGTCTAGGCACTCAAGTGAAGCTTAGCACGGCATTTCATCCACAGACTGACGGACAAGCCGAGCGCACTATTCAGACCTTGGAGGATATGTTACGAGCATGTGTGCTAGATTTTGGTGGGAGTTGGGACGATCATTTGCCGCTAATTGAATTTGCATATAACAACAGCTATCATTCCAGTATACAAATGGCTCCATATGAAGCTTTATATGGAAGGAAATGTAGATCTCCAATCGGATGGTTCGAAATAGGAGAAGCACAACTAGTGGGCCCTGAATTGATCCAATAAGCAATACAAAAAGTCAAGGTGATCCAAGATCGGTTGTTGACAGCTCAAAGTCGCCAAAAGTCCTATGCGGACAATCGCCGACGAGACTTGGAATTTCAAGTCGGTGATTGGGTGTTCTTGAAAGTGTCGCCAATGAAAGGGGTGATGAGATTTGGTAAGAAATGGAAGCTAAGTCCCAGATACATTGGACCTTACAAAATCATTCGCAAGGTGGGTCAGGTAGCCTATGAATTGGATTTTCCTTCGGAGCTGAATCAGTCCATCCAGTCTTCCACATTTCGATGCTCCGCAAGTGTGTTGGGGACCCCACCAAGATTGTCCCGGTAGCTAATTTGCAAATAACGGAAAAGCTAACCTATGAAGAACTACCTATTGCCATCCTAGATAGGCAAGTGCGCAAGCTTCGAAATAAAGAGGTAGCGTCAGTCAAAGAATTGTGGCGAAACAACAATCGGGAAGAAATGACTTGGGAAGCAGAAGAGAGCATAAAATCCAAGTACTCACACTTATTCCAACCCCCGGGAGAGATCCAAGACGAAACGCCGATGATATGAGGTATGTACGCTTCATTTTTATGCTTTTGGTCGTGTGTGGCCACGGATATGTTGATATTGTGATGTAGCCCTGTGAGGCGATGATATTATGGGTTGTTATGACAGGCTGGTAGTGTCAAATTACAGGGGAAACTCTGGCGAAATTTTCGTAGAATCCCGAATGTTTAACATTCAAGGACGAATGTTCCAAAAAGGGGGGAAGAGTGTTACACCTCAGAAATTTTTCAAGAGCCAACAATGAATAGACCAACGAAGGGCATGAGTGTGCGATGTTTTATTAAGTAGGGAATGACTATTTATGAACTTTGGAATTAATAAAGTTGTAGAATTTCATTTCAGCCAATGGTCGTAAAATGGAATGCCGTAAAGTGATTTACGGACCGTAAAGTGCCATCGTCCTTCAACATTTCAAAAATTTCAACTTTCTGTCAAATGCTTCAAATGGTTAAAAATGACTTGGAATACGGACCGTAAATTGAAATACGGCCTGTAAACTGAGTCGTAAACTGCCATGATCTTCAACCAACCTTTCTGTTTCTGATATGCTTAAATACGGTCGCGAAGGATGGACCGTAAACCAGTATACGGCCCGTAAAGTGGGGTTTACGACCACTGTGCATTTCGACCACTGTTCATAAAAAATCAGATTTTAGTTATTAAAAAGGAGGGACCCAAGTTCATTTTCTCATTTCATCTTCACGAAATACCTCCCTAGAAATCTCTAGAACATTCCAAACACTTCAACCACAAGAATACCAAGGAAATAAATGATCATCAACACCAAATCTATGAAACAAAGTGTATGAAACCTAATTGGAAGTCATCTCCTTCAAGAAATTCCAAAAGAGGTGAAGAAGGGTTTTGGTGCTAAAGAAGTGATTCCACTCTAGGCTTGTTCCACCATCATCTAAGGTATGTTTCATGAATTTATCATGTTATTTAAGGTATTGGAAATCTAAGATGCTTGAAATGTAGAACATAGAAAATGGGTCATTACTGAGTGAATAGTGTCACAATTGAATGATAGTTGAATGGAATCATGAACGTTGATATGTTGTGATGATGAATACGTTATAAATGGCGTATAGACCATGGAATAGGTGTGAAGTAAGAAAAATAATAATGATGAGCTAAAACCATTAAATGTGGAAAAATTGGAGAAAAATGGTGGATTTTGCTAAATATAGATAAGTGATGAATGTTGATACGATATTGTGAGTGTTGTTGTAAATGTTTGGGAGTTGAAATAGAACATGAGAAAAGTAGTAGAAACAAAGGAAACGCTGCCTAATTTTCTCTAGAAATAACGATGCGTTCTTATGGTCGATTGACTAACTATAATGCGTATTGTCTTGTGAAGGTAGCAACGTGATATTGAAGGAGAACGAATGAACGATAGCTTAACTAAGCGACAAAGGTATGTGAGGCTAATCCTTTTCTTTATATGGAATGAATCCCATGATATGATTCTTCGTCCTCTCCATGATTCTCCTATATTCCGGAAAGCCAAGAGGTTAAGATCATGAATAGCTATATGAGTCAAGAGATATGATACGACGTTCCTATAAACTAAATGATGTCATCCATTTTATACACTCACCTTACATACTAATCCCTTCAAGGTGAGGCAGAATGTTCATGAATGCCCATAATGGAATCGAGGGTTCACGACCTTACGTCACCCCGATAAAATACACTTGTTCTAGAGTCCCTTTGCATGCACAATAGTTAGCATATTTTGATAAGCATACTATTATAAGTATTTCATAATGAGCATGTCATAATCATATTACACCGAGCCTAGTTTGCCGGGCAGTCACCGCGAAAGCGGGCAGCTATACGATACACCATGCCCAGTTGGCATGGACAGACACCACTAGTGGGCGGCATGAGATGGTACCCCGGACGCGGGAGGCCTGGACGCGGGCTAATGTTACTGATTATCACACCGCACCTATATGGTCAGGCAGTTTATATATATATATATACATACATGAGATGATGATAAGCATAAAAGTAACTCAGCATGCATTACTTTTTATATGATTCCCAGTCAGGTACAGTTGCTCCACACTCGATGCCTCATTTACTTTCTTCATGTGTTGTTATTGTTCATGCCTCTCATACTTAGTACAACATTCGCAGTAACGTCCGTTTTCTTTGGACGCTGTGTTCATGCCCACAGGTAGACAGGGAGGCAAGCTCGATCCGGATTCTTAGGAGCTATCAGCTGATTGAAAGCACTCCATTGTCCGGAGGTGCTTATGATTATCCTTTTGGTACATATGTATATTTTGGGCATGACGGAGTCTTGTTCCGTCTACATGTATAGTATGTCAGTAGAGGCTCGTAGATGCGTAGTGTGGGTTAGATGGTCTCACAAGTTTATTACAGCATGCATGTATATATTATATATATTATTTTGATGGCCTAATGAGGCATTTGTATATATATAGACTAATTGTGTTTTCCACCCAAAAATGATATTCGTACAATCATGAATGATAAAGAAGCGTAAATGACTATGACCATTGAGGAAATAAGGGGTGCTCGGTGGTCAGCCTCGGGTACCCGTCGCGGCCCCTAGCTGGGTCGTGACACCTCGGTAGGCGTCGTAGGCCTCTGCCAATTCTTTACCGCTTCAATTTTCTGAGTATTAACTCGAATACCATCGTCTGAAATAACATGGCCCATAAATGTGACGGAATTTAGCCAAAACTCACACTTTGAGAATTTTGCATATAATTTTCGTGTTCGAAGAATTCCAAGTACGATACGTAAATGATCAGCATGTTCTGATTCTGTGCGAGAATACACCAGAATATCATCAATGAATACTATCACAAATAAGTCCAAGAGTGGCCTGAACACGTTATTCATCAAATTCATAAACACGACCGGAGCATTTTTCAACCCAAACGACATCACCCGAAACTCATAATGGCCATATCTCGTTCTGAAGGCTGTCTCAGGAATATCTTCTTCTCTAACCCTCACTTGATGATAACCCGACCTTAAGTCTATTTTAGAAAACCACTTAGCACCCTGCAGCTGATCAAATAGATTGTCAATCCTTGGGAGAGGATATTTGTTCTTTATCGTCACCTTGTTCAACTGCCTATAATCGATGCACATTCGTAGGGAACCGTCTTTATTTCTCACAAACAGGACTGATGCTCTCTACGGCGATGAACTGGGTCTGATAAACCCCTTTCCGAGCTAATCTTTTAATTGCGCCTTTAGCTCTTTCAATTCTGCTGGAGCCATGCGATAAGGAGGAATAGAAATAGGCTTGGTGTCCGGCAACACATCAATGGCGAAGTCAACTTCTCTTTCTGGAGGAAGGCCTGGAAGTTCATCTGGAAATACATCCGGAAATTCATTTACTACCGGGACAGATTGGAAAGTTGGTGACTTAGCTTCGGTATCATGAACTCGGACTAGATGATAAATATAGCCCTTGGCTATCATATTTCTTGCCTTAAGGTAGGAAATAAACCTACCCTTCGGGGATGCTGCATTACCCTTCCATTCAAGCCCGGGCTCTCCCGGAAATTGAAATCGAACTACTTTCATTCGGCAATCAACATTAGCATAACACGATGCCAACCAATCCATACCCATAATCACGTCAAAATCTATCATTCCTAGCTCAATCAAATCAGCTTTGGTCTGGCGATCACATACCACAATCACACAATTTTTATACACTTGTCATGCTACTACGGGATCACCAATCGGAGTAGACACCTCAAAAGGTTTGATTGGCTCAGGTTTCACCCCAATACAACCAGCAACATATGGAGTAATATAAGAAAATTGTTACACCTCGGAAAATCTTCCGTTGGTACGCAAGTGAATGATCTAGTGAGGAGTACGAGTATACGATATTTCCATAAGTAAGAAACAACGTTTGACGACCCTAAGTAAGATTCCGAAGGCAATTACAATAAGAGATAGGTTATGCTCCATAATGAATAATTATAGGTTTTGGAAATGTTAAAAGTTGCAGGTTTGCATTCTGGCCAGTTGGTCGTAAAATGAAATACGGACCGTAAAGTGGTATACGGTCCGTAAACTGCCATGTCGTATTTTGGCTTCCAAAACTTTAACTTTCTGCCAAATAATCAAATGGTTAAATACGACCTAAAATACGGACCGTAAAGTGGTTTACGGCCCGTAAACCGTGATTGTAAATCACCATGTTTCAGCCTGAGTTTCTGGTTCTGATATGATTAAACACGACCACGAAGGACGGTCCGTAAAATGAAATACGGACCGTAAACCAAGTTTACGACCACTGTGTTGTTCACTTAAGATTGAATTTTGGGTTATTAAATAAGGGACCAAGTTTATGATTTCATTTCCACATTTCATCCCTTGTCTCTAAAACATCTCTCTACATTTATTCCACAAGATTTCAAGGATTATTAGTCATCAACAACACAAATCAAGTGAATCAAGTGTAAGGAAACCCATTAAGATTATTCAAGTCAAAAAAATCTTATTGAAGGAGAACTAGGGTTTTTGCTCAAGTGGGGTATTTCGACCAAGGCGTGTTCCTACAATATTTAAGGTAAGATTTATGGTATTTATATGTTGTTTAAGGTATTTGAGAGTTAAAATGCTTGTACATTAGTTGAGTATTGGAAAATGGGTCATGAATGATGAATGGTGACATTTTGAGAAATAGTTTGAATTGAGTTATGAGACTTGATGTATTGTGATGTAAATGTGTTATAAATGATGTTGAGAACATGAGATGAGCAATGTACGTGAATGGACATAGTTGTGTGTTATCACCATGGATATGAGTAATTGAAAGTAAGCCTAGAAAAGTGGATAATGTGGATGAATAATGATTGTTGTTATGGTATTGTGAATGCACTATTGACGTTTGGGAGTTGATATACGCTATGGAGGAATGTCGTATAAATAAAGGAGATGCTGTCCGATTTTCTCTAGCTTTAGCCATGTGTGCTAGTCGTAGATTCTAACGATAGTATAACTTTAATGAAGGTATAAACGCGCAACCGTTGAAAGAGAACGCGCAAGTGGTAAATAGTCGAACGGAAAAGGTATGTAAGACTAACCCTTCTTTCATAAGGCATGGTTCTTTGGCCAATCATCTAAATCTTCTACGAGCTTATGATGTTCTCCAAATGCTTCTATCTTCAAAGCTACTAAGCTTATGATTCTCGATATGCTACGATTGTACTAAATTCCTCGTATGACGAGTAGGCCCATTAAGGCAAATGTGACGAATGACGATAATAGTGATAATGATATCAATAACAATAATGATGACGATGATGATAATGATGTTAATAGAGATTATGCTTATGAGCTAGTATATGTATGTACCTATGTATGACTATTATGGAACCCCGAGCTTATGAGGCCGGGTATGATATGTAAATAAGTATGTATACGATTACGAAACGCGCGCACACCTCTGCAGATGGTACGGATAACCCTGACGCCTTGGTAGGGCCAGGTAGATGTAACCCTGAAGCCTTGGTAGGGCCAGGTATGAGTAACCTTGAGCCTTGGTTGGCCAAGTATGTATGAAACACCGATCCTACATGGTCGGGTATGCTATGTAAATGCTATATATACGATATGATTATGTATATGACGTGAATATGAATATGATACGACTATGTATATGAATGTGAATAAAGGCATGTATACGAATCCGAGCACAAATATGGTACGGGTACTATTATGGAATACGGATAATGATGTATGTACACAAATACGTATTAGCAATGGAAAGTTCCTATGAAAGACAAGTAAATGCATATGACGATGATATTGCCATCTCCCATCCTATGCTATTTCTTATGTTTCTATTTATGCTTCTATATTGATATTGATCATGCTTTACATACTCAGTACATTCTTCGTACTGACGTCCTTTTGTTTATGGATGCTGCGTCATGCCCGCAGGTGCACAGGGAGACAGACTTGATCCATAGCTGCTTACTCAGAGATTACATAGCAGAGCTCCATTTCATTCGGAGCCATAGCTTTTGGGTACTTATTCTTTTGTTTATATAATTATTGGCATAGCGGGGTCCTGTCTTGCTCATGTGATATGTTATACTCTTCTTAGAGGATCGTAGTCACGTGTATATGGTTAGATATGCCTAGCCTTGTCGGCCTATTTTTTGTGTATCATTTTGATAGCCTCGTCGGCTCATGTACGTTGATGTGGCATAGATGCAATTATGATATAAAGGCATTGTCGTCCAATGGGACTAGTATGATGAATGAATAGATGTATATGTTTAATTGTATGGCTCACCTAGATGTAATCATAAGTGTAAGTTAAGGGGTGCCCGGGTGGGCTAGCACCAGGTGCTCGTCGCGGCCCTTTCGACGGGTCATGACAAAAATGTAGAACCCGGATCTATCAATGCATACACATCACGAGAAAATATAGACAATATACCTGTAACCACATTCGGAGAGGACTCGAGATCCTATCGCCCAGCTAAAGCATACACACGGGGCTGAGTGGCACTTGAAGTGGATGCTGCCCCTCTGCCTCTACCTCGACCTGCTGACATCTAAGAAGTCTGCGCTACCGGGCGTACTGATGAAGAACCAGCTACTGAGCCTGTGGGCTGAACCCCACCCCTACCATACCACGAGGGACAATCTCGCATCAAATGCGCAGTCTGTCCACAAACATAAAAAGCATCTGTGTCCTGGCGACATGGCCCTGAGTGTAACTTCCGGCACCGGCTACATCGTGGGACTGGTGGTATCTTCTGACTGTAATCATCCCCAAACTTAGAACCCGAATCGTGGAGGCGCACTAGTCGCTGACTGGCCTGAATATCGGGAATAAGTCTGCCTCGATCCCCCTCTATAATAATTGTTTGTGCCCAAAGATCTAGCTCTTTTGCTTTGTCTTCTATCACTGTCGCGATTACCCCTTTGTGGTTGTTGTCGTCCCTCTAAGTTCTGGGCATGGGCTTGTATTTGGGAAATATCCATCCCATCTTGTAGCAAAGCTGTCAAGCAGTCTTTTAATATATGTGGCACTAAGCCACTCACGAATCTATGTACCCGATCTCCCATGTCGGCCACCATAGCCGGGGCATATCTAGCCAAAGAATTAAATTGCATGCTATACTCCCGGGCACTCATACTACCTTGCCTCAAATTTAGAAATATATCCGCCCTAGCTCGGCGGACCTCGAGTGACAAATAATGGCGGATGAAGGCGTCGATGAATTCTTGCCAAACCGGAGGAGGCGCATTCTCTTGTCTTGATAATACCCAGTTATTATACCATAAGACTGCCATATCTCGGAGCCTATAAGATGCCAACTCCACGAATTCAATTTCGGAGGCGTGGACAATCCTCAACGTTCTCAACATCTCTTCAATGAAACCTTGCGGGTCTTCATCCGACTTTGACCCGAAAAACTCCGGAGGATTTAAAGTCATAAAATCACGGGCTCTTGTACTGGCTGATCGATCACTTGGGCCCGTATTCTGCCGCTGTGCCTGAACGGCAACCAACTGTGTCAATAAATGTATGGCCTCGGTCATTTGTTGACCCGAACCAACTGGTGGAGGGATTGGAGCTGGAGCTCCTCTTTGCTCTTCCACATTAGGCAGGGTGAAGGAAGTATTAGATAAGGCCTCGTTATGTTATTCTCCTCCTTCTATATCTGTTGGCGGCTCTCTTAGTACTCGCCTGTTCGTCGTAGTCTTGCCCTTCTGGGCAGCTGTAGCTTTTCCCTTTGGGGGCATTCTGAAATCACAACACACTATTAGGGAGGATAAAATCTTATACACAGCTCTATCGCACGATTTCATAAGGAGCAAGATGGTCATTTTTCCTAAATGCCCTGTAGCCTCTTGTTTATTAGCGTGGCGCACAACACACCATAAACAAGACTCTACTAGACACGGCTCGTAGACACTTCCTAGGACTGAACTGCTCTGATACCACTTTTGTCACGACCCGACCAGGGGCCGCGAGGGGTACCCGGGGCTAACCACCGAGCACCCCTCAATCTACTGCTTATCGCTCCCATTTAAAGCTCTCTTATCAACATCAGACTCAGATTATGAGAAAAACGTCTTTCATTCAGAAACATAAATACTTTTATATGCACAAGCCTTTTGGTCATTGAAATAATATATATATATATACATACATATACATGCACGTGGTAGCAACCTCGTGAGACCATACTACCCACACTGCGTATCTACGAGCCTCTACTAGATTACTAGACATATGGACGGGACAGGACCCCGTCGTGCCCAAAACATACATGTACATAAAAGGAAAATCATAAGCACCTCCGGAACAATGGAGAGCTCTCAAAAGCTAACAGCTCCTATGGGTCTGGAGCAAGATCACCTCCCTGTCTACCTGTGGGCATGAACACAGCATCCAAAGGAAAAGAACGTCAGTACGAACATTGTACAGAGTATGGGAGACATAAACAATAATATCACATCAATGAAATAAAGGAAGCATCAATGAGGAACATCTGTATCTGACTGTCACATAGAAAATGAGTGATGCATGCTAGCTTACTCACAGTCATCATCATATCATATGTGCAGAAATATATAAACTGCCCGTCCATATCGGATCAGTGTAATAATCATTAGCCTGCGTCCAGGCCTCCCGCATCCGGGGTATCATCTCCTGCCGCCCACTAGTGGTGTCTGCCCATGCCATTTGGCCATGGTGTATAGTTTCCCGCCTTAGCGGTGACTGCCCGGCCAAGCAGGCGCGGTGTGATATCATCAGCATAATATACACATCATAATGCATACATAAAGGCTCAAGGTTAACTATGCTTTGTCGGGGTGACGTAAGGTCCTGATCCCCGATTCCATTATGGAGCAATCATTAACATCATGCCTCACCTTGAAGGAAATCGCATATGAGGTGATTGTAAGCAATAATGACATCATATCATGAATATTTAGAACTCGTATACTCTAACTCATTACCTTGTATAGCAAATTAGGGGTATCAGCTCGTATTTCTCTTTCGGAACTTAAGAGATTCATGGAGAAGAAAGAAAGTCATATTATAGGATTCATTCCATGGAACGAAAGGACTAGCCTCACGTAGCTTTGTCGTTTAACTATCTTATCGCTTGATCGTCCTCCTTCGATGCTCGCGTTTCAACCTTCGAGAGGAATCGCATTAACATTAGTTACTCGGCAATAAGAACATTTCACTATTTCTAGGGAAAAGTGGGCAGCACTTCCTTTGTTCATACTACTTTTCCCACATTCTATATCAACTCCCCATGTTAATAACAACATCCATAATATAGCAACAATCATCATTTATCTACAATTACCACAATTCACCATTTCCCTTAGATTTCTACAAAATTATGATTATAACTCATTATCGAGTTTTCTCATATATAATACTTATTTCATGGTCTAAAGGTTACTTATAACATATCCACAATCACAGCATACCAACATTTATAATTCACACCAATCACTATTCACACCTTCATGACCCAATTTCTATGTCTTTCCACAATTCAAGTGTTTCAACTTTCAACCACTCAAACCATATAAAAGGATCATAAAACTCACCTTAGATGATGGATGAACAACCTTTGAGTGGAACTTCTCTTCTTGCACCAAAACCCTAACTCACTCTTCTTGAGTTTTCTTGGCTTAGATTAACTTTTAATGGGTTTCATAAACTTGATTTCATGGATTTGGTGTAGTTGACCATGGTTTTCCTTTGATTTCTTATGGATGGATGGTGGAGAAGGTTCTAGAGAGTTCTTGGAGAGAAGAGAGTGGAAGATGAAATGAAATAAGAAATGGAGGAGGGGTCTTATATTAATTTATGAAATCAGTCCCGTCCGAGATGTACGGTCCGATCGACGGAGCGTCGATCCAGGCGTCGAAGTCGTCAAATTTCCAGTGAGCAATCTGTCATTTCTTCTCATTCGACGGTGAGAAGGATGGCCCGTCGAACTGATCGACGGAGCGTCAACCTGTTCATCGAGCGGTCTTCGCTCCAGCTCAGTTTTACGGCACCATCGACGGGGCGTCGACTTGTTCGACGGTACAAAGGACGATCGTCGAACCCCCATTTCGCAGGACTGCGGTGAAGTTTCATTTAACGGACTTTTCTCCCTTGCCTTTAACTTCTCTGAAAATTTACGTTAGTCCCTTCATCGCTTAGCAACCCAAACTTCCAAGGTGTAACAATCTCCCCCTTGGGATCATTCATCCTCAAATGATAGTCATGACTAGAAATACGCTTAACTAAGAATTTTACAAAACATTTGGTAGAGTTTCCTCTATAAATAGGACTGTCCCAAAACTTTTCAAACACCTGTAGCTAACCAGAGCATCAACACAAGCCTCGCGGGACATCATAATATGTAGAACATGGCATAACAGCGTAATTACAATATAAACGTGACTGACATGAATACATGAATACTTGACTGACATGGGTACATGAATACCAAACTGGCATGAACACATGGATACTGAATTGACATGGATTATCTATTTTTTTTGGAAAACAAGCATGAATATTTGGATTTCATATCCTCTTCAGCTTTCCATGTAGCCTCTTCGACCTTTTGATTCCTCCATAGCACTTTTACTAAAGTAACTTCCTTAGTTCTCAAGTTACGAATTTGAAGGATCGAGAATAGCCACTGGAATCTCTTCGTAAGATAGTCTATATTTAACCGCTATGTTTTCTACAGGGATAGCACTAGACTGATCCCCCATGAACTTCTTTAACATGGACACATAAACCACTAGTTGTACAGCAACCAACTCCTGTGGTAATTCTTGCTCATAAGATACTTGGCCAATCCTTTGCAAGATCTTGTATGGTCTGATATATCTAGGACTAAGCTTCCATTTGTTCCCAAATCTCATAACACCTTTCATAGGCGAGACTTTCATAAAAACCAATCATCAACATGAAACTCTGTCTTTGTGCCGCACATCTAAATAGGACTTTTGGCAACTTTGAGCCATTTTTAATGCTCTTGAATCAACTTAACTTTCTCTATGGTCCGATGGACCAAGTCTGGCCCTAATAACTCTACTTCACCAACTTCAAACCACCAAATAGGTCATCTCCTCCTTCGTCCATACAAGGCTTCAAACTTTGTCATCTTGATATTGGCATAACAACTATTATTATAAGTGAGTTCAATGAGAGCCAGGTGATCACCCTCATTACCTTTAAATTCTAGGATATATGCTCTCAACATATCCTCGAGCATCTGAATAGCGCGCTTTGCCTGGCTATCTATCTGAGGGTGAAAGTTATACTGAGATTCACCTTGGTACCCAATCCCTTCCGAAAGGACTTCGAAAAATTTGTTGTGAACTGGGTACCTTGATCTGATATAATTGACAATGGAGTCCCATGCAATCTAAAAATTTCTTGAATATATAGCTTTGCATAATCCTCCACTGAGTTGGTGGTCCTCTCTAGCAAAAATTGTGCTGACTTGGTAAGTCGGTCCACAATCATCTAAATCAAATCATGCTTTCAAAATGAACAAGGTAAACTTGTTATGAAGTCCATATTTATCATTTACCATTTCTGCACAGGAATATCTATGTTCTAGCCAACCCACCAGGTCTCTGGTGCTCATCTTTCACCTGCTGACAATTTAGACACTTAGCCACAAAATCAACTACATTCTTCTTCATATCGTTCCACTAATGAACCTCTTTAAGGTCATGATACATCTTCGTAGAACCTGGGTGGATAGAGTATCATGAACTGTGCGCCTCCGCGATTATTGTTTCTCTCAATCCATCTACATTTGGAAAACATAATCTGTCCTGGTACCTCAAGGTACCATCATCTCCCCTTGTTTAAAAGCCATTGCTTTATGCATGTGAATCCCTTCCTTCAACTGCAACAAGTAGGGATCATTGAACTATTTCTCCTTTACTTTGGCTACTAAGGAGGATTCAGATATGTTCTAAACAACAACACTGCCATCTTTGGAGTCCAAAAGTAGAACTCCCAAATTCGCTAGACGATGAACTTCTTTCACCACGGTTGTCTTACTTCCCATATGGTCTAAACTTTCCATGGATCATCGACTAAAAGCATCGGCTATCATATTCGCTTTCCCTGAATGACAGAGAATATCCACATCATAGTCTTTTAGCAATTCCAACAATATTCTCTTTAAGAGATTCAACTCTCGCTGCTTAAAAATGTGCCGGAGGCTCTTGTGATCAGTTAAAATATCTACATGCACCCCATAAAATAGTGACACCATATATTTAATGGGAACACTACTGCCGCCAACTCAAAATCATGAGTCGGATAATTCTTTTTTGACTCCTAAGTTTTCTAGATGCATAAGTCACTACCTTACCATGTAGCATTAAACACACCCAAGACCAACTCTTGAGGCATCACAATAAACAACAAACCCATCGGTTCCCTCTGAGATAGAACCATATAGTCAACCGATCTGAGATAGAAGAGAATCCCTCCACGAAGTGTTTGTAATACCCAACTAAAGCAAAGAAAGTTCTCATCTCTATTGTTGAAGTGGGTCTGAGCCAGTTCTTCACAACGTTTATTTTTTGAAAATCAACCTTGGTGCTTTCTCCAGAGATCACATGGCCTAGAAAAGCTACAAATTTTAGCCAAAATTCACTCTTCGAGAGTTTAGCATAAAGCTTGCTATCCTGAAGTGTCTCCAACACTATTCTGAGATATTCTGCACGGTCAATCTCACTACGAGATTAAACCAATATATCATCAATTAAGACAATGAAGAATAAGTTGAGATAAGCTTGATGACTCCGTTCGTCAAATCCATGAAAGTTGTTAGCACATTCGTCAACCTAAAGGACATAATAAGGAATTCAAAATGACTATAGCGGGTCCTGAAAGCGGTCTTCAGAATATCAACTTCCTTAACCTTCAACTGATGGTACCCTGATCTGAGGTTGATCTTGGAATAATATTGGACACCTTGAAGCTGAACAAGTCATCAATTCTGGTAAGAAGATACTTATTTTTAATGCTGATCTTATTCAATTGATGGTAGTAAATGCACATACACAAATACCCATCCTTCTTTCGGACAAAATAACAAATGCGCCCCAAAGTGAGACACTTGGACTGATGAATTCTCTGTCAAGAAAATCTTTCAACTAGGTCGTTAACTCTTTCAAATCTACTGGATCCATTCTATATGGAGGAATAGATATCGGCTTGGTGCCGGGGAGTAAATCGATTCCAAGGTCAATCTCCCTACTAGGAGGAACTTCGAGAAGATCCTTAGGAAAAACCTCTGGGAGTTTATTATCAACTGGTACAGACTGAAGAGCCGGGGTCTTAGCATCTGCATTCTTGACTCGAACAAGGTGATAAATGAACCCACTAGAAATCATCTTTCTGACCTTGAGATTGGAAATAAACCTACCCATAGGTACTACTGCATTACACCTCCATTCTACTATTGGCTCGTTAGGAAACTATAAAATTACAATTTTGGTTCTAGAAGCTACTGCAGCATAACGTGATGACAACCAATCCATGCCCATGATTACATCAAAATCTACCATCTCCAACTCAACCAAGTCGGCTATTGTACTGCAATGGTAGACTTTAACTGGACAACCCCTATACACGTGTTTGGTTATAACTGACTTCCCAAATGGAGTAGATACATAAAAAGTTCATGCAAATTTTTTGGTTCAACGCTGAATTCATTAGCAACAAATGGGGTTACATTAAGATTTTTTGCTTCGTACTGGGTGAAGATGACAATAAACTGGATTCACTAATTCCTCTCCTTAATTCCCGTTTAGTAAGAACAAGTGCTATCACTTGGATAGTATTCCTCATTCCCATATCATTAGCAAGAATAACCCCTTTGGCTGTTCATGTTAGGAAATAGAGGTCCATTCCCAATATGAACAACTAAAGGGGGTATTCTTGATGATGACATGGGAATGGGGCATAAAATCAAAGAGATAGCACTTGTACTTGCTAAATGCGAATTAAGAAAAGGAATTAGCAAATCCAGTTTATTGTCATGTTCACCCAGTACTAAGTAGGAACTCTCAGCAGTAAAAGCCACTCATATCATATGTCCTCTGGTTGCTGTCCTTCAGTGGGTTACGCAGATCAATCGGTGCCTAACTTTGGTACTTCTTAGTTGGTGTTAGGAACTTCTTGAAAGCACATGAAAGGATACATTAAAATAGTGAGTTAAGTTCCTACCACAAACTAGGAAATACCCAGATTAGACAAATATATCTCTAGGAAGTATCATTCCGTAAATTCATAACATTAATGTAATCTTATTTCAAGTTATACGCACCCATGTGATTCCCCATACTTCTCCATCTGGATGGCAACAACAAATCCATGTTGTCGTTCCTAAAATAGATGCAATTGCACTTCAGATAGCCACATACAGGTAGGGAAATACAAATATAAGCATCGACAAGTAACCATTAGTAGGAAGGATATTTTTGAGTTACTTGACCAGTTCGACAGCGCTTTTGAGCTAGTTGACTAACGACAAGGGTATTTTTTAGGCAAAAATATAACGGAGGGTAAAATTAACCTCTATTTTGAGTAGTTCACGAGTATTTTGACCTTTTCCCTAATTTAAAAACTTATAAATACTTGACATTATCATTTATGTCATTTATCTGTTCATGATTTTCCTTCTCTAGTTTTAGTCTGTTAAATTAAACTTACTATCACGACCCAATTTTACTAAGTCGTACGGGCACCTACCTTTCCCTGCTCAGTAGGCAAACCCTCATCTCAACATTCATAAAACATAAGTAAGCGGAAGAAAATAGAATAACGTAAGTCTCACGATAATAATATAAAGAAATGCAGAAGTAATGGGAATCCAACCCCAGTATCTGGTCTGGTCATACAAGAGCATCTACCAAAATACTACAAGTCTGAATAATACATAAGATCACAATAGATGTCTCAAAGTGGAAATCAAAAATAAATAATTAGAAGAGTCTTCGGGCAGCAAACGTCCTCATGTTCACCCTGAATAGACTCGACAATAACCTCAATAATTAGGCACGAGGGGTAGAAGTAGATCCAACTTAGTACTCTGCATTCTTACAAAAATGCAGCAAGTTTAGGTCAGTACAAACAAGTGCTGGTAGGTATCATAGGCCGACTAAGACTAGCTAACGTATATAAAGACAACAAAGCAAGATAAACACGTAAAACAAGGTACAAGTCGACACAAATCCATAACCACGATATAACGCATCACCTATGTTATAGCATCTAAACCCAACCGTGTCCAGTCTCTGTGTGACACATCCGAACCAGTATATCAGAATCATATCACAACAATTCATCACCTATGTTATAACATCTAAACCCAACTGTGTCAAATCTCAGTATAACCGTTCTGAACCAGTATATTACAATCATATCACAACCATATCATAGAAAACTAAGAGGTACAATGCAGTGCAATAATGTATGAATGATGAATGCAATGCATATGCACCATACACATGTACTCCGATAGATGGAGTATGAGCACAACCCATAGGGGACCCGCAAAGTCCATGAACCAGCCACTCCACACACAGCCTAGAGATGACTCGATATACAATGTGTTTCAACGCATCAGTATTTTCTTCCCACTCTCCATCCTCAGTACCATGACAATGCAACATCAATGTATCATTGTTGCACCCCGTGATTTTGTACACTGAGATTCGCCGCGTGTTAGTTATTCTAGTTTTGGATTCGAGGGGTTATCAAGGTTAAATGAGATTAGATAAATTTGTCTTATAGTTTTAAAGGGTCAAGTTCATGTTTAGCAGGTATTGGAAGGGTTAAAGGTTGAACAATCGAAGAGAATTTGTTTGAGGGAAAAATGGGTTTTACGGTTGGATATACGGACCGTATATTTGGCTAACCTCCATCTTAAACTGGTTCCAAAAGGGTGAACCATTGGTTAAGATTTACGATCCAATTATACGAACTGTATATTTGGCTGACTCCCACCGTAAATTGATTCCAGAAAGAGGCATACCACAGGTCAGGATTTATAGTCTGATTATATGGACTGTATAATTTTACGGTCCATAAAGTTGACCGTAAATCCAAGTCGGGACAAATTTCTTTTAAGTAATATATATCCGACCTTTACTTATTTTATTTCATTTTCAACATTTCCCAACTTATTTATTTCATTTTCAAAATTTCCCAAGTCTTTGAGAGCTCTAGAACCTTCTTCCAAATATATCCAACCAAACCCAAGTGAAATCAAAGATCAAAAAGCAAGAATCAAGGGATTCGAGTGTAGAAAGGCTAACTAGGGTTTGTAGAGTCCAAGGATTTCTTTGGTGTTGAAGTTAAGGTTTCACTCAAGTGGCATAGTTTATCCAAAGCTTGCTCTTGTGTGATTAAGGTAAGTTTTTACATCTACTTTCATGTTATTAAGAATGCTTGGTTGTTGAACAACTTGATTGAGGGAAGAAAGTAAAAGAGGAAGTCCAAATATGGATTTGATGATATTTTGAGTAGTAAATTAACTTGGGTTAAAATTGTTGGAATAATTTTTAGTACAATCTTCTTATGAAAGGTAATAACGATGGAAGGAAAGTGTTGTATACAAGAGTATGAAGGATTGTGTTGAAGTTGATGGTATAAATTTATGATGAGAATGATTTTTGAGATTTAATCGAATATAACTACTTGATTATGATATTGTGGATGTTGTTATTGTTGTTTGAGAGTTGTTTTGGAATATGGTAGAAGTCGATGAAATAGAGAAAATGCTGCCCAATTTTCGCTAGCTCACAAATTATACTAGTTTGAACTTAAGAGTGTCTTTGAGACCTAAACTTGGTATGAACCCTCTTGAATGTAGATTCTTCGGATTTTGGAGGAGAGCGTTAAGTAGTTAAGAAAACATAATGGTATATAAGGCTAACCCTTCTTTCTTAAGGCATGATTCCATTGTTGTGCACCTATACATGAAATTCATAATATCTCCCGTGATGACCTCATTCCTAGAAGTGCTAAAGCTCATAGTTCTTGATACTCTTATAATACCATTGATTTCGTCCAATGATAGTTGGTCTTTTAAGGAAAGATATCGTGATGAGGATGATGATGTTACTTTTACTTGTGCATATATATATATATATATATATATATATATATATATATATAGATGAAGCTATGTTGTGACATTGAGCCTATGTATCCGGGTATGATATCTATTGCGTGCACACCACTGATCAGTTGGGTACGAATAACACCGAGCTTTGTTATGGCCGGGTACGGATGACAC
Organism: Lycium barbarum; assembly: GCF_019175385.1. NCBI lineage: Eukaryota > Viridiplantae > Streptophyta > Magnoliopsida > Solanales > Solanaceae > Lycium > Lycium barbarum. The sequence continues at coordinate 32,935,339 of NC_083341.1, read as the reverse complement.
CGAACCTATATGGTCGCGTATGGTATTACTATATGTATATGTATGGATGGTCTTCTTTAGAGATAGGGTAAGTAAGTATGATGAATGTCTCAAGAGGTGTAAACGGCTCTTCTATCTTATGTTATTCTTCATGTTTTTATCATGTTACTACTTATGCCTGACATACTTAGCACATTGTTCGTACTGATGTGCTTTTGTTTAGGGACGCTGCGTTCATGCCCGCATGTGGATAGGGAGACAGACTCGACCCTTAGGCTACTTCATCAAAGCTCTCCTCGAGAAACTCCATTTGATTCGAAGCTGCAGCCGTTGGTACTATTCTTTTATTTATTTATATAGGCATGGCGGGCCCTATCCCGTCTTTATGGTGTCACATACTCTTTGTAGAGGCTCGTAGACTGTTGTGTATAGCTAGACACCTCGCAGCCTTGTCGGCTTATATTTTGTATATCATTTTAATAGCCTTGCCGGCTTGTGTGTGTGTGTATATATATATATATATATATATATATGGGTATAGTTAATGATGTTGATATAAAAGTGCCTTAGTCCGATGGAATTTGTAATATCGATGCATAGAAATTACTAGTTAGCCATGTGGCTCACCTAGATATGATTGTGGAAGTATGATGAGAGGTGCTCGCTAGGTTAGCTTCAGGTGCCCGTCATAGCCCTATTGTTGGCTCGTGAAATAAGTAGTATCAGAGCAGTTCGTCCTACGGTGTTTCTTTGAGCCGTGTCGAGTAGAGTCATTTTTATGGGTGTGTTGCACGCCACACTTGTAAACTTGAGACTGCATACATTTAGGAATGAATGACCTTTTTTTCTTCATAGATCGTGCTATAGAGCCATGATATAAGAATTTCCCTTTTTCTTAACTGTGTGTTATGTTTTCAGTAATGCCTGTAAAGAGAAAAGCTACAGAACCCAAAAGGGCAAGATATTGGCAGGTAGGAGAACTGAGCGGGTACCGTCGATAGATATAGAGAAGGGCGAGTCCCAGAATGGGGTTCCATCTCGATCCTCTCACTTACTGCCTGTTTCAAAAGAGCATGAGGGAGCCTCAGCTCCAACTCCGACACTTCTAGTTCCTCCACCAGATGCCTCTGGACAAGTGATGAAAGAGGCTATCTATTTGCTGACTTAGTTAATCGTCGTTCAGGCTCAGCAGCAAGGTACTGGTCATGGTGATAGAGCTGTCAGTGCCAGAGCTCGTGATTTTATTAGTTTGAACCCTCCAGAATTCTTTGGGTCAAAATCGGATGAGGATCCTCAAAGCTTTATTGATGGAATGTTGAGAACACTTCGGTTAATGCATGCTTCAGAAGTCGAGTCAGTAGAGTTGGCCTCCTATAGATTGCACGATGTTGCGGTTCATTGGTATACAGTTTGGATGTCTTCTGGAGGAGTTAATGCACCTATACGGGTATGGCAAGAGTTTGTAGATGCTTTACTCGGACACTATTTGCTGCCAGAGGTTCGACAGGCTAGAGATGACATGTTCCTGAATCTTAGACAAGGAAATATGAGTGCCCTGGAGTATAGCCTCCACTTTAATTCTTTGGCTAGGTATGCTCCGGCCATGGTAGCTGATATGGAAGATCGTGTGCACCGATTTGTGAGTGGCTTAGGGCCACATTTAATGTATAAGTGCTTGACCGCCTCACTTCAGGATGGTATGGATATTTCTCGCATTCATGCCCAAAATTTGGAAGAACGGCAACAACAGCAAAGAAGTGAGCGTGAGCATGATAGGAGTTACAGCAAGAGGGCTATATCCTCGGGTTCGGCTAGTGTGTTTATAGGAGGGCAGAGGTAGCAACATTCTAGGCACTCGTGCCATTAGCGACTAGTGCACCTCCACGATTTGTGGGCCAGAGATTTGATAGAACGATTCACTCCAAACAGGGTCAGAGTCTCAGAGCTTCGGGTTCTCAGTATAGGGGTAACTCAGGCCAGGCAAGACTACCCCTAACACAGTGTACTCAGTGTGGGAAGCTACATTGGGGATAGTACTGATTAGGTTCAGATGCTTGCTATGTTTGCGGTCACCCAGGCCATATGATGCGTGACTGTCCCTCGAGAGGTAGTAGAGGTATGGTTCAGCCCACAGGGTCAGCAGCTAGGTCTTCATCATCTATAAGCCCTTCGGGGAAAGGCTCACAAACACCAGTTAGTCGTGGTAGAGGTAGAAGAGGAGCCCCAGTTTGGGTGGTCCTCAGCACCGCATTTATACACTGGCTCGGCGACAGGATCTTGATCCCTCTCTTGATGTTGTCACAGGTATATTATCGGTATTTTCTCATGATGTATATACATTGATTTATCCAGGCTCTACATTTTCATATGTTTCTCCTTCTATTGCTAGTCGATTTGGGGTGAAACATGAGTCAATTAAACCTTTCGAAGTATCTATGGTCGTTGGTGATCCGGTGATAGCTAGCCGAGTATATAGAAATTGTGTAGTTGTGATTTGCGATCATCATAATATGGCTAATGTACGTGAGTTGAAAATGGTGGATTTTGATGTTATTATGGGTATGGATCGGTTGGCTTCTTGCTATGCCAATGTTGATTGTAGAAAAAAAATGGTTCGTTTCTAGTTTATGACAGAACTAGCTTTGGAATGGAAGGGTAATATAGTGTATCCGAGAGGTAGGTTTATTTCGTATCTCAAGGCAAGGAAGATGATTGCTAAAGGTTGTATTTATCATTTAGTCCGGGTTCAAGATAAAAAAGCCAAATCGCCAACTCTTCAGTCTGTTCTAGCAGTGAATGAGTTTCCAGATGTATTCCCGGATGAGCTTCCAGGCCTTCCCCCAGAGCGAGAAATTGATTTTGCTATTGATGTGCTACTTGAAACTAAGCCCATATCTATCTCTCCTTATAGAATGGCTCTGGCAGAGTTGAAAGAGTTAAAGGAACAATTACAGGACTTGCTTGAGAAAGGCTTTATTAGGCCTAGTGCATCGCTGTGGGGAGCACCTATATTGTTTGTACGGAAGAAAGATGGCTTCTTGTGAATGCGTATTGATTACAGACAGCTGAATAAGGTGATGATCAAGAATAAATATCCACTTCCAAGGATTGATGATCTATTTGATTAATTGCAGGGTGCCAAATGGTTCTCAAAGATAGACTTAAGATCCGGGTATCACCAGGTGAGAGTTAGGTAGAAAGATATTCCTAAGACGGCCTTCAGAATTAGATATGGTCATTTCGAGTTCCGGGTAATGTCGTTTGGGCTAACAAATGCACCGGCAGTATTCATGGATTTAATGAACAATGTGTTCAGGCCTTTCCTCGGCTTGTTTGTGATTATGTTCATCGACGATATCCTGGTATATTCTCGGTCCGAGGAAAAACATGCAGATCATTTACATACTGTCCTTGGAGTTCTCCAGGCTCGGGAGCTATTTACAAAATTTTCAAAGTGTGAGTTTTGGTTGAATTCGGTGACCTTTCTGGGGCTTATTATTTTAGCTGATGGTATTCGGGTGGATACCCAGAATATCAAAGCTGTAAAAACTTGGCCAAGGTCTACAACACCTACGAAAGATCATAGTTTTCTAGGTTTGGCTAGTTATTACCGAAGATTTGTAGAAGGCTTTTCTTCCATCTCTGCACCACTAACAAAGCTGACTCATAAAGCAGCTAAATTTCAATGGACGGATGCTTGTGAATGCAGTTTTCAAGAGTTGAAAAATAGATTAATCTTTGGCCCTAGTTCGGACACTTCCAGAATGATTAAAAGGCTATGTGGTCTATTGTGATACTTTAGGCATTGGGTCAGGATGTGTGCTGATGCAGCATGGTAAGATGATTGCTTATGCTTCAAGGCAGTTGCGGAAACATGAGAAAAACTATTCAACCCATGATCTTAAGTTTGCTGCAGTGATTCATGCATTGAAGAACTGGAGACATTATTCTTATGGTGTTCACGTTGATATTTATACGGATCACAAGAGCCTTCGGTATATTTTCAAGCAGAAAGAGTTGAATTTATGGCAAAGGCGATGGTTGGAGCTATTGAAAGACTATGATGTTAGAATTCTATATCACCCAGGGAAGGCAAACATCTTAGCTGTTGCTCTTAGCCGAAGATCTATGGGTAGCTTATGTGATGTTTAGCTAGAGAAAAGGAAGTTAGCTCGTGAGCTCCAGCAGTTAGCTAACCTAGGGGTTCGGGTAATGGACTCGGGCAATATGGGAGTTACCATTCAGAATTCAGCTGTCTCGTCACTAATAGTTGAGGTGAAAGAACGCCAGTATGAGTACCCCATACTAGTTCATTACAGAAATACACTTCCTCAGAAGAAAAAGTCATCCTTTGAGATTTTTGCAGATGGAGTTCTTCGATGTTAAGGAAGGTTATGTGTTCCCGGTGTTGCAAGATTACGTCATCAGATTTTAGAAGAGGACCATTGTTCTCGTTATTCCGTTCACCCCAGAGCAACAAAAATGTATCATGATCTTAAATCCATATATTGGTGGAGCGGAATGAAGAAAGATATAGTGGAATTCATGGCTCAATGTCCTAACTACCAGCAGGTGAAGATTGAGCATCAAAATCCCGACAGATTGTTGCGAGCTATGGAAATTCTGACTTGGAAATCAGAAGTGATTAATATGGATTTCATCGCAGACTTACCTCGTTCTCAGTTTAAGTATGATTCTATATGGGTAATTGTGGATAGACTTACGAAATCAACTTATTTCCTATCAGTCAAGACTACATACGCAGCTAAAGATTATGCAAAGCTTTATGTCAAAGAGATAGTACGACTCCATAGTGTTCCAGTATCTATTATTCCGATAGAGGGACACCGTTTACAGCTAATTTCTAGAAGTACTTCCAAGAAGGTTTGGGGACAAGGGTCAGTCTTAGCACATCATTTCACCTGCAGACTGATGGACAAGCTAAGCGCACCATCCAGACTCTTAAGGATATGCTATGGGCGTGTGTGTTGGATTTTGGAGGTAGTTGGGATGATCACTTACCGCTTATTGAGTTTGCTTATAACAATAGTTATCATTCCATCATCCAAACGGCACCGTATGAGGCTTTATATGAGCGCAACTGTAGATCACCGGTTGGATGGTTCAAAGTAGGAGAGACTAAGTTAATAGGGCCAGACTTGATCCAGCAAGCCATGGAAAAGGTCAAGCTTATTCAGGATCGGTTATTGACAGCCCAGAGTTATTAGAAATCTTACGCAGATAATCGCCGACGATACTTTGAGTTCCAAGTTAATGATTGGGTATTCTTAAAGGTGTCACCTATGAAAGGTGTGATGAGGTTTGGTAGGAAGGGCAAGCTTATTCCTCAGTATATTAGGACTTATAAGATTGTACGCAAGGTAGGCCAGGTGGCTTATAAGTTAGATCTACCTTCGGATTTAGAGCCAGTCCATCCAGTTTTCCATGTATTGATGCTACGCAAATGCATTAGAGATCTCTCCAGAATTGTACCTGTGGATGATGTTTAGGTCCCCGAGAAACTATCCTATGAAGAAGTCCCGATCGCTATTCTAGATAGGCAAGTTCGGAGACTCACAACTAAAGATGTAGCTTCAATTAAAGTTCTATAGAGAAATAATAATAGGGAAGAAATGACTTGAGACGCTGAGAAAAATATGAAGTTCAGGTATCCACATTTGTTTCCACTCCAAGGGGAAGTTCGGATAGAACCACCATTACCTTCAAGTATGTAATGCTTTCTTTTGATGATTTCTTGGTCGTGTGTGGCCATTATGGTTGTTGTTATTGTAGCCCTGTGAGGCATTATGTATGCTGGGTTGTTGTGACAGGATAGTAGTGGCATATTTCCAGGGAAAACTTTGGCTAAATTTTTGTAGAATCCCTAAGAATCTAACATTCGAGGACGAATGTTTCTAAGAGGGGAAGGATGTTACACCCCGTGATTTTGTACATTGAGATTCGTCGCGTGTTAGTGATTCTAGTTTTGGATTCGAGCGGTTATCAGGGTTAAATTAGATTAGATAAGTTTGTCTTATAGTTATTAAGGGTCCAGTTCATGTTTAGCAGGTATAAGAAGGGTTAAAGTTTGAACAATCGACGAGAATTTGTTTAAGGGAAAAGTGGGTTTTACGGTTGGATATACGGACCGTATATTTGGCTAACCTCCACCGTAAACTGGTTCCAGAAAGGGTGAACCACTGGTTAAGATTTGCGGTCCAATTATACGAACCGTATAATTTTTACAGACCGTATATTTGGCTGACTCCCACCGTAAATTGATTCCAGAAAGGGGCATATTACTGGTCAGGATTTACGATCTAATTATACAGACCGTATAATTTTTACTGTCCGTAAAGTTGACCACAAATCCGGGTCCGGCCAGACTTCTCTTAAGTTATATATATCCAACCCTTACTCATTTTATTTCATTTTCAACATTTCCCATGTCTTTGAGAGCTCTAGAACCTTCTTCCAAATATATCCAATCAAACCCAAGTGAAATCAAAAATCAAAAGGCAAGAATCAAGGGATTCGAGTGTTGAAAGGCTCACTAGGGTTTGTAGAGTCCAAGGATTTCTTTGGTGTTGAAGTTAAGGTTTCACTCAAGTGGAATAGTTGATCCAAAGCTTTCTCTTGTGTGTTTAAGGTAAGTTTTCACATCTACTTTCATGTTATTAAGAATGCTTGGTTGTTGAACAACTTGATTGAGGGAAAAAATAAAAGAGGGAGTCCATATATGGATTTGATGATATTTTGAGTAGTAAATTAACTTGGGTTAAAAGTTTTGAAATATTTTTGGTACAATCTTCTTATGAAAGGTAATAACGATGGTGGGGAAGTGTTGTATACAAGTGTATGAAGGATTGTGTTGAAGTTGATGGCATAAATTGATTATGAGAATGAGTTTTGAGATTTAATCGAATATAATTTTTTGAATGTGATATTGTGGATGTTGTTGTTGTTGTTTGGGAGTTTTTTTGGGATATGGTAGAAGTCAATGAAATAGAGGAAATGCTACCCAATTTTTGCTAGCTCACAAATTGTACTAGTTTGAACTTAAGAGTGTCTTCGAGACCTAACCTTGGTATAAACCCTTTTGAATGTAGATTCTTCGAATTTTGGAGGAGAACATTAAGTAGTTAAGATGACATAAAGGTATGTACGGATAAGCCTTCTTTCTTAAGGCATGACTCCATTGTTGTGCACCTCTACATGAAATTCATAATGTCTCCCGTGATGACGCCATTCCTAGAAGTGCTAAAGATCATAGTTCTTGATACTCTTATGATACCATTGATCTCGTCCAACGATAGTTGGTCTTTTAAGGAAAGATATCATGATGAGGATGATGATGTTACTTTTAATTGTGTGTGTGTATATATATATATATATATATATATATATATATATATATATATATATATATATATATAGATAGATAGATATATGAAGTTATGTTGTGACACCGAGCCTATATGTCCGGGTATGATATCTAATGCGCGCACACCACTGATCAGTTGGGTACGGATAACACTGAGCTTTGTTATGGCCGGGTACGGATGACACCGAACCTATATGGTCGCGTATGGTATTACTATATGTATATGTATGGATGGTCTTATTTAGAGATAGGGTAAGTAAGTATGATAAACATCTCAAGAGGTGTGAATGGCTCTTCTATCTTATGTTATTAATCATGTTTTTATCATGTTACTGCTTATGCCTGACATACTTAGCACATTGTTCGTACTGATGTCCTTTTGTTTAGGGACCTTGAGTTCGTTCCCGCATGTGGAGTGGGAGACAGACTCGACCCTTAGGCTACTTCATTAGAGATTTCCTGAAGAAGCTCCATTTGATTCAAAGCTGCAGCCTTTGGTACTATTCTTTTGTGTATTTATATAGGCATGGCGGGCCCTGTCCCATCTTTATGGTGTCACATACTCTATGTAGATGCTCGTAGACAGTTGTGTATAGCTAGACATCTCGCAGCCTTGTCGGCTTATATCTTGTGTATCATTTTGATAGCCTCATCGGCTTGTGTGTGTGTGTGTGTGTGTGTGTGTGTGTGTGTGCGTGTGTATGGGCATAGTTAATGATGTTGATATAAAAGTGCCTTAATCCAATGAAATTTTTATTATCGATGCATATAAATTACGAGTTAGCCTTGTGGCTCACCTAGATATGATTGTGGAAGTATGATGAGAGGTGCTCAGTAGGTAAGCTCCGTGTGTCCGTCATGGCCCTACTGTTAGGTCGTGAAAATCATGGAAATGAGTATGAATATGATGCAATGTAATATCAACAGCCAATTCATTCCAAAACATGTAATATCAACAACCAATTCATTCCCAAACATGGCAAACAAGTAATATCAATAATAAGGCTACACAATATGACACAGTGGAATCACAATACTCATCTCAATATCAAATAAAGGAAAGTACAGCAATATGATAGTCATGATATATCACTAATCACCAATATCCGATATCTCAACGTGGCAACGAGCTAATAAATAAATAGAACAAGTTAAGTCAACAACGCAACGAGGTGGCTAGCCCCCAAGTCATTCAACAAGGTCCAACCTAAGGTAATATCCAACCCAACTTCATACCCGAAGGTTTACATGCATTCTGCGACAATATCATCTAAACATACGCTTCTCTAATCTAAGTCTTACAATAAGGTAAACCATAACCAACCTGGAAAGCCGAACAACAAATCTCGAATAGTCAAACCTTAGTCTTGCCCTTCCTTTGAGCCTCAAGAGAATGAAAGTCTAATCATATTCGGATATGAAATTAGAATCAAGAAGAAAATACCCAAATAACTATATTCCTAATCAAGTCCCAAACGCTAACTCATGGAATGGGGAAAATGAGGGAATTCGAAGGATAACCATAACCGTCTTAGAAGAATTTCAGATAAAAAAGTTAGTTCAAAAACCCATTCCCAACCTCAAGGGGTAAAATGGTAATTTTATAAGAAAATCGGGTTCAATAAGGTCAAATTATTAATATAGGAAGTCCTACAAATTCAATGGTACCCATATTTACATACTTTAAATCCGAACCCAAAAAGTCTCCAAAAATAGGAATCCGAGCCACGAAGGGAAAAATAGGAAATTTAGTTCAAAATCAGTTTACCCATTACTTATGAAGCTTATATACATAAAATGAGTGAAATTCATCTACTAATTCATGTTTAATTGAAGAAAAATCAAGTTCAAGCCTAGGGTTTCAAATCCCCAATTTACCTTCCTTAATTCAAGAATCTTAGCATGAAAAATCCTACTAAATAATGGAATAATCATAAAAAGGTGTTTGGAATCTTACTCAAATTCTAATTATTGAAAGAGTCTCTTCAAGTCCCAAAATCGAGCTTCTACGATTGTGAGAAACCCCAAGCAAATAATAAGAACGAAAACGCCTAGCTATCCGACCCATATCTGGTTCTAGAATGATCCCAAAGCTCACTTTTAATAACTCCAATAGATTCCTTGTGAAATTTCACTCAAGTTAGGCTTTTGAATAACCTCAAATTTTGGAAGGCAGAAATTTAAAGGACGATCTCAGTGGCAATTTTGTAATTTTCAGCAAAAATCACACCAGAAATCAACATAGGAAAATTTTAGTAAAATGTTCATATCTCCCTCATATGACGGTGAAACGCGATGATTCTTATTGCTTTATGATACGGATCTAACATTCGAAACACAAATCAAAGGTCTTTGCTCATTCTGGTACCCTTTTTGCTCGAAATGACGTCGAAACAAAAAACAAACACCATATAACTCAAACACATCCAAATTTCATCGAAATCTAACCAAAATTAGTGGACAAGTCCAAAATCATCATCCGAACCTGCTCAAACTCTCAAAACATTCAAACGGGACCGTCTTGACCCGATTTTGACCGTGGTCAACTCCAAATCATACCAAAAGCTAGTTTCTTAACCAACCATCCAAATCACACCCAAACCTCTTGGGAACCGAACCAATAACTCGACTAAGTCAAAAATGACATTCTGGACCTAATAGAACTTTTGGAATTCGATTACAGGCACATTTACCCAAAAGTCAACTTTTGGTCAAACTTCTCAAACTTAAGCTTGTAAAATTCCAAAACTAAGATTTTCTTCTTCGATTCTCATCCGATCACCTCGGGAATGGAGTTACACATCCCCACAAGTCATAAACATAACAACAAAGCTAACAGAAACAACAAATCTCGATCTAGGTCTAATTTCTTCCTGTGACTATCTTTTCACCATAAATAGGCATATTAAACATTAACCAACTTAATTGTGAACAACCAACCAGACGAACTCTAAAATTAGCTCCGTCAATTTCCACAGATCATAACTAATAGTTTCAATCTAACGGAATCTTCAGATTGACAATCAGAGTACGTTTTCCCAAAACAATTTATCCATGTTAGAATTTCCAAAGTGAACCTTCTCTCGAAGTGAACCAAATGATATTCGTTTGACTTCAAATTTAGCCAGCAAGTCAAAATAATTATAACGGATCTTCCAGAATAGACGACACACAAACTAGATCACCAATTCTCAAAACGGTCGACCGGGTCGTTACACTTACCACCTAATATCTATTATGCGTTCACATGGAGGGAAAGCTGAAGAGAAGAATTGAGCGGATGAATTTCTATCCGTTGCAGTTATGTTAATAGTTAGATTGTTGTATTTCCTCATTAGTTCTTTGTTGTGAGATTAGTGACTGTATGTTTCTTAGCACTTTGCGCAGAAGTCTGATGCTTACTAGTACTAGGACATGTCTGGTTACCAGCTCAAATTTTGTTGTACATATTTACTCTTGGTAAAGAAATTCATAGTTACAAAAAAAAAAAGATATTGTGTCTTCATATTGAATCCAAATGTATATTTTTATCCTCTTCTTTAGCTTAGTAATTCGCTTATATTTTTGTTTAGAGCTATATTCCTGTGTCTTCATGATCAATATATTCTTAGGTTGAAGTTGGAAAAATTACTTCCTTTGTTTCAATTTATTTTTCTTTTTAGTCCGTTTCGAAAAGAATGCCTCTTTCCGTTTTTAGCAACTCTTTAATTTCAACTTTTCACATGACATGTTTAAAACACATGATTAATAAAGGGAATTTTGGTACATTTTATATATTTTTAGTTTAAGAGCATAAGATCCAAAGTCTTCTTTACTTTCTAAGCTCTGTGCCAAGTGAAAACCAAACAAACATATTAAAATGGAGGGAGTACGAACTCCACATAAAAATATTATTAAAAATTATTCATGTGGTACATTTTCAAATATGTGAGCAAACCTCTTGAAGAAGAACTAATGGAAGAAGACAGATGACAGAAGTTGTCAGTTGTTACTATCTAAAGTATACTTCACAGTTCTAGGCATGTTAGTTTTGATTGATTTACATTTTCCTTATTTTTCATTTTTTCTTCCTTTGTAGACAATCTAAAGTGTATCCTACAAGAAGAATAAAGGCATTAGCTGTCCATTTGGCACCTCCTTGAGTTTCAAATAGTGAGTTGGATATCTAACTGGTATATGTTATTACATAACAGAACTGCTGCAAGCTTTACATTGTGTTAATATAAATGATTCATGTCACGACCCGTCTAGAGGGCCGCGACGAGCGCCCGGTGCTAGCCCACCCGGCCACCCCTTGGCTTACACTTCACTTACGTCTAGGTGAGCTGTACAATTAAACATACATTTCTATTCATTCATCATACTAGTCCCATTGGACAACAATGATTTTATATCATCATTGGCATCTATGCCACATCAATGTACATGAGCCGACGAGGCTATCAAAACGATATAAAAAATATAGGACGACAAGGCCAGACATATCTAACCATATACACATGTCTACGAGCCTCGAAGGAGAGTATAACATATCATATAAGCGGGACAGGACCCCGCTATGCCCATAATTATATACACAAAAGAATAAGTACCCAAAAGCTATGGCTCCGAATGAAATGGAGCTCTGCTATGTAGTCTCTGAGAATATCACTATGGATCGAGCCTGTCTCCCTGTGCACCTGCGGGCATGACGCAGCGTCCACCAACAAAAGGACGTTAGTACGAAGAATATACTGAGTATGTAAAGCATGATCAATATCAATATAGAAGCATAATAAGCTACATAAGAAATAGCACAAGATGGGAGATGGTGATACCATCGTCATGGCCACTTACTTGCCTTTCATAGGGCTTTCCAGTTCTAATGCGTATTTGTGCACTTACATCCAAATCGTATCCGTTCCATATTTGTACTCGTATTCGTATACATACCCTTATCCACATTCATATCGTATCATATTTGTATTCATATCATATACATAATCATATCATATACATAGCATTTACATAGCATACCCGACCATACAGGATCGGTGTTTCATACATACTTGGCCAACCAAGGCTCAAGGTTACTCATACCTGGCCCTACCAAGGCTTCAGGGTTACATCTACCAGGCCCTACCAAGGCGTCAGCGTTATATCTACCTTGCCCTACCAAGGCGTCAGGGTTATCCGTACCACCTGCAGAGGTGTGCGCGCGTTACGTAATCATATACATACTTATTTACATATCTTACCCGGCCTCATAAGCTCGGGGTTCCATAATAGTCATACATAGACACATATACATAATAGCTCATAAGCATATTTGCTATTTACATCATTATCATCATCGTCACCAACATCGTTATACTACGTCATTCATCACATTTATCTTTATCGGCTTACTCGTCATACGAGGAATTTAGTACAATCGTGGCATATCAAGAATCATGAGCTGACTAGCTTGGGAGATCAAGTCATTTAAAGGACATCATAGTCTCACAGAAGAGTTAGATATTTGGCCAAAGAACCATGCCTTATGAAAGAAGGGTTAGCCTTACATATCTTTTCTGTTCACTATTTTACACTTGTGCGTTCACCTCCAATGCTAGTGTTTCTACCTTCATTGAAGTCATATTATCATTAGAATCGATAGCTAGCATATACAACTAAAGCTAGAGAAAATTGGACAGCATCTCCTTTATTTATACGACATTCCTCCATAACGTATATCAATTCCCAAACGTCAATAATACATTCACAATACCATAGCAATAGTCATTATTCATCCGCGTTATCCACATTTCTTAATTTGCTTTCAATTACTCATATCCATGGCTATAACACACGACTATGTCCATTCACGTACATTGCTCATCTCATGTTCTCAACATCATTTATAACACATTTACATTACAATACATCAAGACTCATAACTCAATTCAAACTATTTCTCAAAATGGCACTATTCCACATTCATGACCCATTTTGCCATACCTCTCTACAATCCAAGTAGTTCAACTCTTAAATACCTTAAACAACATACAAAACATCATAATTCTTACCTTAGATGTCGTAGCAACAAGCCTTGGTTGATAATACTCCACTTGAGCAAAACCCTAGTTTATCTCCAGTGAGATTTCTTGACTTGTATGATCCTTAATGGGTTTTCTTATACTTGATTCACTTAGTTTATGTTGTTGATCACCAAATATCCTTGAATTCTTGTGGAATTTATGTAGAGAGATGTTTTAGAGAGAAGGGGTGTCATGTAGAAGTGAAATGAAATGAAGTAATAAACTTGGTCCCCTTTTTAATAACCCAAAATCTGATCTGAAATGAACAGTCGTCGAAAGTGCACAGTGGTCGTAAACCCAGTTTACGGTCCGTATTCTAGTTTACGGGCCGTATTTCATGGTCGTATTTAAGCATAACAGAACCAGAAAGTATGCTGGGGATCATGGTGATTTACGATCATAGTTTACGGGCCGTATTTCAATTTACGATCCGTATTCCAAGTCGTATTTAACCATTTGAACATTTGACAGAAAGTTGAAGTTTTGGAAGTCAAAATACGACATGGCAGTTTACGGGCCGTATACCACTATACGGTCCGTATTTCATTTTACGTCCAATGCCAAAATGCAAATCTGCAACTTTTCACATTTTCAGAACCTATAATTAGTCATTATGGAGCATAACCTATCTCTTATTGCAATTGCCTTTGAAATCTTACTTAAGGCCATCAATTGTCATTTCTTACTCATGGAAATATCGTATACTCGTACTCCTCACTAGTTCATTCATTTGAGCAACAAAGGAAGATTTTTCGAGGTGTAACAATTCAGAAGCATCATGATACAATTTCCTTATATAAACTCCCTTTAGAGCTACCAAGCAGAGGAAATACAACAATCTTCTTTCAGAATTTGGTTATTATTAAAATAAAAACAACATCTAAAAGCACTCCTCAATTTACCAGTACCATTGACTTGATAAAAAACGAAAATTTTGCTGGTACAAAATATGTATCCACTTATTTTAATGTTAAGCAAGTCTCTTTAGGTCTATCTTTACTTACTGCCCATTAGACCATAAAAAATACAATCTCTCAGTATTTGTAGTGTTACAAATGATGGTTTGACCATCAATGGAGTATTTGTATTTCAGTACTAAAAATATTGATAAAATTTTGAAAATATTTTATTAGGAGTACTTCAAATGAAATATAATTTTTCACATGTCTAAGCAAGTAAAATGTTCAACTGTCAAAAAGTTTTTTCCAAATTCAATCAAGACTACCTCACACTCTAATTTCCTTTTAACTGAAACTTTTTACAACTCTTAATATTATTGTGAAATCTAAAGCAAAAATTGAAACTTTATCTACGAAACAATAGGTTGCAGGTATTTATGGTTCATTATTTCAGGTACCGACTTTAAAGCGATGCTTCAATAATTTCAAACATGAATTGTATTTGAAAGCTCGAGCACTAGATATTACAATACCTATTAACGTGTAAAGGGGGAATCCGTAGAAAAATAACGATGAGGGAGAGGAAATGAGCAACACTGTCGAACTGGTGATGACATTGTATAATGGTTCTTTAGGTAAAAATATACTCATTGTAGGTCCATGTAAAATGTGCAGTTTTTAGGCGCTTATTAAGCAGCTTTGATTGTGTACATTTTCAGTACTGCTTTCCACATATGTAACGACCAAACTGGTCGTTATTGTACTTTTGAACCGTTGACCCTTTCTCGAGCACTGTTGGTATGATTTTGACCTGCGAGGATGGGCGACACGGTTCCCCAGGTCATCGGGCGAGTTTTAGAATGATTTGTGAAAATTAGAGCATTTGAGTGAAAAGGCTTTGACTAATAATTGACTTTTGGGTAAACAAAACTTTTCGCAATTCCATCGATTCCGTGAGTCCGGAGGCTCGATTATGACTTGGTGGGGTATTTGGTTCAGTTCTCGAGGCATTTGGGAGCATTTTGTACCATTGGTTGGAGAGTTGGCTTTGGCAGTTTTGGGGTTGACCAGGTCAAATAGACCTCTGTTGGGAATTCTGAGGCCACGAGTGAGTTTGTAGCGTGTTTTTACATATGTTTGCATGTCTGGTTTGTATCCAAAAGGCCCCAGATGGATGTTGGGATTTTGGGTGAAATTTAGTGAAAACTAGAAAGATTTTTCTGGTTTTTGGCCCCAGCGGGACTAGTTGTGACTCTGCGGGTCCAGCTCAGTGGGTACCCACAGACGCGAGGTATAGACCTTTTAATGAGATTCTCCCCAGCGGACAATTCTCCGCTGAGGCGAGATTACTAGAGCGGATGTGGTACTGTGGGAGTGAGTGTCGCTGAATCAGAAGGTATTAAATGTCCCATTTCTAACCACTATTTCCCCATTCCCAAAATTAAAAACCCTGTGTGACTTAACGGCGATCTGATAAGCTTTTAGAGTTGTGTCATCTCGGGGTAAATTTCTTTCACCTTGTATTATGTTTATCTACCTTCCTAAGCTAGAATCTACGGTGGAAACTAGTGAGTCTTGTTGGAGAAGATGAGTTTTCAACCTTAACTTTGATATTTGAATCCTAGACTATGAATATGAGTTTAATTGATGAATTTGGCTAGTCTAAACATGGAATTTTGTTTAGTAGATAATAAGCTTGAATCTCTAACTTGGATTGAGGAACTGATTATGGATAGTTAAGGTTTATTCCTAATTTGGGGGTTTTCTCCTAAATGACGATATAGATCACTAATCGAGTTTAATTAGCAATTAGAGAGTAGATATGAATTTCTAGAACGTTGGATTACCATTTCCAATCTTGAAATTCCCGTTTTAACCTCGTGGGTCCTATTTCCCTCTTTTCTATAGCTTGATTTTCGATTTGAACGAATGTATAGCAATATGGATATCATTAATCTCCGTTTCTAACTTAGATTTGATAATGACTAGACTTTTAGTATTCAGAGGTTCTTCGGAAGGGCAAGGCTCGCGTTTGACAGTTTGTGGCACTAGCTCGGCATCGAAGTAGGTTATGGCTTACCTTTCGGTTAGACTCCAATTAGAGAAGCTTATATAGGAGTTAGTTATTTACAGGGAAAGAATGTTAAGCCTTCGGGTATGAAGCTGGGATGGGTACTCTTAGGTTGGTATTGTTGTTGACTATGTGGGCTTGTCGCCTTGTTATCGCGGTTTGGTTTGTCGCCATGTGTGATGTGTTGGGCTTGTCACCCATTTACTATGTTGTGTTTGTGATGCATTTAACTCTCACTTATTATCGGAAAAGGAAAGGATAATTATTTAGGATTGGTATTGTGATGTGTGCTTATGTAAAGATACGAATGACATTTCGATCATGATTTACACTTGTTATTGATATCATGTATAACATTCATACACATTTTACATGATACATTAATATAAACTATGACTTTGTACTGGTGATGATAAGTGATAAAGGAAACATCCGAGATTGCGAGTGCAGCAGAGATTGTGTGTAAAGGTTTGATATGAAAGTCATCTCTGGGTTGTGTGCGGAGTGACTAGTACATGAACATTGCGGGTCACCCATGGGTCATGACTATCGAGACGTGGAGGACTTTTGTCCGTAGCATGCGAGTACGGTGACAGACAATTGGCCAGTGCATTTCATCGCATTGCATATGCTCTCATTTACTTCACTCATCCATATCATTGATTCTGCTATGGTATTTATATCATGTGTATTGCTCCTAATCTTGGATTGTGTTGTGATTTGTAGTTGACTGTTTGCATATGTCTACCATTCTATTTCTTTCTTCGTATATATGTGAACTAATTGTTGTCGACCTTGTTTGTACTGATACTACCTTGTAATACTCTTTTATGAGTGCAGAGTTTGTAGCAGGTTCCTCTTCCGCACCTCGTGAGTGAATGCTCAGTTTCAGAGTTTCTAGGGTGAGCACTAGATGGATTCCGCAACCGGAGATTCTTCTATCTTTACTTATCTTTTTTTTTTCGTATTCTGAGATAGTATATATATGTTAGACTTGTAGTCTTCAGACTTATAGTACTTAGTGGCTCTTTCAGACCAGATTCTAGGGATGTCATATTAGTATTTTGCACTAGTAGTTTATTTATGTTTGAGACTTCTTAATATTTCTATTTACTTTTCATATATTTGAAATGAATGTTGAATAGGGGAAGAGTTCACCCACCATGGAGGTTATTGGGGTGCCCGCTCGATCCACTAGTTGGGTTGTGACAATATGTTTTAGCTTCTCTTTCTGATTTTGAATAGATGGTAAAAACACTTGAATATTTTGTTTTATATAGTTTCTTCTACTAACATATAGTTAGCAATTACACAATAATGTGTACTAAAAATAATTGTCCAATATGAAAAGAAGACAAAAAGTCATTGCGGGCATTGAAATTTTTCGCTACCCAAAAAAAAGTAAAAACAATTCATGTTATCATAACACCGCGAAGTTCCTCGTGTTAAAGATGTTGTTTAATCATCTTAGAATTGTGCATGCTAGCAGTGGCAGAGCCAGGACTTTTACTAAGGGGGTTCATAAATATAAATAAGTGAACATACGAAGAAGCCGAGGGGTTCAACATCTACTATATAAACATAAAAAATAATTTTAACCATTCCCCTTAGTGGCTCCACCATGGTAGCGATGGTGCAATCCAAATATAAGTCAATACATTCTAATAAAATTCTTCAAAACTAGCCACATACACGTATTGAATAATAATTAGGAAACTTTTGTGGGATAGGTTTTTTTCTTTATTGAGTTAGCTAACCATGATCAACTTTCATCTTTTTTCATAAAACTTTACATCTTTTTCATTTAGTTTTTATTTCGTAAACCAAATTTATTGCATTGATACGAGTGTACACGCTCATCGTGCGTGTCCAAAAACTAAACAAGATGAATAATATAGACTAGGAAGTGTAACGACCCGTTTGGTCGTTATAGCGTTTTGACCCATCGATTTTCCCCAAGTCCCGCTAGTATGATCTATGACTTAATGAAGTAATTGGGTTGGTCTCCGCAAGGTTTGAGTGTAAATTGAGTCTTTGAGGAAGAAGCTAGTTAAGTTAGCGAGTTAAAGGTGACCACGGTCAACGTCACGTTAGGATGACCCCATGTCAATGTTTTGAAAGTTCCAACATGCTATTATGATGATTTTGAGCTTTTCCACAGGTTTTGGTGAGGTTCCAAAGAGTTTTAGATGGGTTTGGGTATTGTCGCGCTCGTATTCGGTGTTTTCGCCGGAGATTTGTGGATAGAAATGTCTCCAAATTGATCACCCGACCTTTTTTTAGTGAGGTTTGAACCATTAGATTCATATCAAAATTATAAAGCTATAGAAAAAAGAATCCCAGCGTTTTGCCTCCGGATGAGGGAGTTATGCTCATTTTAGTGTGGACTGTTCCAGCTGGCCGCTGGAAATGGCCAAAGAGCCGCTATAGCGGTACTGCTGCAGCGGTTTGGAGACCGCCACAGCGGCCAACAGGGCCAAAAACCTCTATTTTAATATCCCAAGAACCATTCACCCCAAGACCCCAAAGTCAGTTTTCAAGAGAGAAAGAGGCAAAATTCATCCCATTCTTTGGTGGAAGCATCTTGGAGGGTAAGTCCCCATCTTTATTTATTCCTTTTCCCTTCTTCTTGAAGCTCCATGATTATTCTAAGAGGTCCATCAATGGTGTGTGAAAATCCTAGAACCCTAGAATTAGTAAACCCTTAAATAATTGGTGGGTTGTTGATTTTATTATTGATTAATCACCTAGGAGTATGGATTTATCACTTTCTAGGAAGAGAATTTGATTTCTTATGGTTGGAATTGCATGTTGAGACTTAGGGTTCTAATAAAAATGGAATATTTGTCCTAAAATCTGTTTTAAGGGTGAAATTGATTAGAAACCCACGAATTGAAGGTTAATGATTGTAGAGATATAGGTTATTATTAATTCACCATTGAAGGATGGATTCATCCAATTGAAAAGGGTAGAAGTAAGTGGACCTTCTTCCCCAAATTGTTGTTCTTGTTTAAATACATGGTTTGTTTCTTACTTAGCATCATATTGTTAGACTTTGACCATTATGAGGTTCTTCAAAAATAGAAGGCTCGTGTGGAGTAGTTCGTGGCTCCGATTCTGCATTCGAGGTAGGTTACAGCTTACTTTAGTTAGACTTTGATTAGCGAAACATATGTATTGTGTAGAATTGATGGGAGAAAGCATGATTAGGTCTTCAGACATGGTGTTTCAGTTGGATATTAGCTAGGTTGGTATGGCTTCTGATTTTTTGTGGGCTTATCGCCAGTTACGTACTGAAATATGAGGTGTAGTTGTATTCATACTGTGGTGATTCGGGATGGATTTCTATTATGTTGATTGTCATTGATGGTGGCTTGTGGCCTTGTTATTGTGATTAGACTTATTGCCTAAATTGTCTTGTTGTACTCAGTTCTCCCTTATTGTGACATATATTATCGGAGAAAGGAAGGATACTAGGTTTAGACCTAGATTGTGGTTTACATATTTATGATAGTACGTAGATGAACACTTGATGTATGATTTACTGTTGACGATAATATATAGAAAAGTGGAGCTTCTTGGTGATACCAGACTTAGTTGTGAGGCATACTTGCTACATATGGAAGTAAAGAGCGACACAGAAAATTATGTTGTTTGAGATGGTTTGTGTGATTCATTTCATGGCTGAGTTGATCTATGTTTTGATATGACTTACGGCTTGTGACTTGTACCTTCACTTTTGCCTTATTGGTTTGCATTGATCTACTGTGTTTATACTCATTTATGCATTCATACACTCATGCATGATGAAAATGGTTCGGTAAGGATTCACGAACGACTTGTGGCATGATGTCTTGTGTTTGACATTGATATTGCTAATTGTTCATACTCCATACATACAAATGAACTAAAATACAATGAGACATACATTGTGATGTGAAAGTGTGAAGAAGTTAATAAAATCTTCTTGTTGAACTTGTGATACTAATAGATGACAATTGTGGTGAGAAGATAATATGATTTTCTTGATGAAAATAATGTACTACTTGATAATCGCTCATTAAGAGGGATGTAAAAATGTTTCGTGTATAATCCAGTGGTTCCGAGTCCGAGGCTCTTTCCGGAATGGAGGGTGTCTAAGCTCAAGTCCGAGATAAATTTCGGGCGGAGGGCAATAAGTGACTCGGGTCTGAGGAGTGTTTCGGAACGAGTGATACATGATGTGGATCCGTGACCGAGGTTCTTTCCGGGGCAGAGGATTTATGGCTCGGGTCCGAGGAGTGTTCCTGAACGAGTGGTACATGGACACTATGGGTCCCCTGTAGGCCATGACTACTGAGCTATGACATCAGTAGCATGTGTGGACAGTTTGTATTTGACCAGGGCATTGCATTACATTGCATTGCACGTCATCATATTTTGCATTGCATATCATTATATTTTATTCTTCCTTATTATATGCTCGTTTGTTTCTGATTTTTGTATGGATGCTGAATGTCTATTTTGATATAAATATGACCATTGACTGAGTTAAATTGTGGATTGGTGACTCTACATAGGGAAGGAACTTTATCTTGTGATTATCAGATGAGATTATTAAGACTAGACAGACTTGTGGTTTAGAAGCTTCATCTTAGGTTGTGACTCTGTTATGGGATATTCTGTAACTTGGATTTGAGTATTAAGAGCCTATCTGTTTATCTTGTTGATTTTATACTTATATGCGTGAACTAATCTTAGTCGGCCTATGATGCTTATCGGTACACAGTGTTTGTACTGATACTACTTTGCTGCACCCTTTTTGAGTGCAGATTGTGTTCCAGAGATTTCATCCAGGCTACATCTCTAGCTTGAAGCTAGTTTGCTCAATCAGATCCGAGGGTGAGCTTCTATCCTAGTCATGCTGTTACACCCTGTAGTTTCTGTACGTTGTGATTAGTTAGGTATTAGCTATTCAATTGCAGACATCAGAGTTATTGTCGAGAAGATGCAAGATCATAAGTGCTCGTGTTACAAATATAAGAGTCCGAGTTCGCGTAACAGGTTATAGGAGGATTAGAAAACCAGGGAACTAAGGAGGCTAAGCTTCCGAGGCTTTGAAGGAAAGTTGGGAAAGGTTTGGTATGGAAATTTTGGTCTAACTAGAGGAAAGAATATGTTGTAGTATATTAAGAGTTTTGAGGTGAAACAAAAGTCTAAAGTGAAGTTCGGGAAGTTTAGTTTCCAACGCAACCAACCGCTCCCCAATAGGACATCGGGGTAAGGAGATATGGACGTTAACAGTCGGGCTGGTAGACCAGGAAAATGGTCTGCGCGAACGCGCGAGGGAGTGGAGTGAACGCGCAGAAGGCCGAGGCCCAATACAGCGCGAACACGCCACCACAAGGCGCGAACGCGCTGAGCAATTTTGAGGCCCGGGTTCGAGATGAAAGTTATATTATAAGAGTGTAATAATATATATATATATATATATATGACATTTGGAGACCATATGGTGTGAATTGGTTCATATGTCACTTGACGAAAAGCCTCGTTGCTGTAAGCTAAGTGGGGTCCACACGCCCGAGTTTTATAAAGGACATATGAAGAGATATATGACTAGTACATGGAAAGTTGATCAAGTCCTAAGAAGGACCCTTAAGCCAAAAAGGGGCATAAGCCCTCCAAAAGGATGATTTAAGGAAACATTTTCGGATGATCTGTCTTGGAGAGGCCAAAAAGATATTATAAGTTTGGAATTTGGAATAACACCAAGAATAAACGTTGTAGATAATTGAAAGCTCTTTCCAACCATAGGTCGTGGGCCCTCACACAATAACGGGATCAAGAGTTATGACCTTCTTACTGAACAAAGGAGCAGGCAGAAAAACTAAGGCTGCGCGAACGCGCCCAAAGGAGGCGCGAACGCACTGAAGGAAATTTAAGTCGGTCTAGAAGAACCTGGACTGGTATTTAAAGGGGGAGACCCCCTCATTTTCGTCCAAAACCACTCCAAACTCTCTCTAATCTTCCAGAATATTCCCCAACTTTCCATTATAAACTTTTTAGCCCGAAACCAGGAATAATTTCCAAATCCCGGTACAGACGACGTATAGTTGCAACTATAAAATTTTGTATTAACGTGTTGTGGCTTAAGATCAAGGTGGGGGAGTGAATATATAGCATTCTTATCGAAAGAAAGTTATGAATCTCTTGCTATTAACGTTAATCTTGGTTTATTTACGGAGAAGGAACTGTAAAATTGTTATAAAATGGTTTTGTGATGGAAATATGGGACAAACACCATATGGGATGTTTATGAAGTATTTTTGATTTGGAAATATTATGGTTAATGTTGGTATTGTTGTGATTTTTGTTGGTTGTTGAATTGAGAATTCTGGCCAGACATATAAACAGGGGAGATGCTGCCCGGTTTTCGGCGGAATATAGAATAGTTTGATTTGAAACTTGGAATAAGTGTGCGATAAAGAGGCTAACGTTAGTGTAAATCCTCTTAAATGTAGACTTACGAGCTTGGACGCATAAGCGTAGCCAATAGGAGGTTAAAAAGGTATGTTAAGGCTCGTCCCTTTCTTTCCAAGGCATGATTCCAATGACTACAATTCCATAAATGTTCTCATAACTTCTTTGTTTTCAAAACTTAAAAGTCTATGATTCCAAGGCATGATTTATTTTCCCGATAACCCATAAATGCTTTCCAAAATGTCCGTATTTTTTCAAAACAGAGGTTTATGACTCCGTAAGCTTTTATGACAACAGCGATGGATATGTTTTACAATGACAACGATGATATCAACGATGAGAATATTTTCCTATGATGATTATGATGATGATGATTCTGTGTTTAAAGGTTCCAAGTTTACGATTTCAATGACGATATAAGAATGTTGAGCTATTTCTTGATTTCTCAATTTTATTTATGGAGGATGACTATTTTTAAAGATTCCAAGTATAAGAATTGATGCCTTATGAGATTTATGATCTTATTATATGTTTCTCTTGAAGTTATCCTTCATTGATAGTTTCACCTTATATTAATTGTTCCTTTAAGGTGGGACAAAGCGACGATGATTATTCCATAATATAATTGGAGGTTACCGACCATACATCACTTTGATAGAGATATAGTTTTCCTTGGGCTCTCCTGCATTCGGCTTATATGATATATGTATATGTATATGGGGAATATGGGGAAAAAGGGAGTGGCGCTATAGACGCATGGCCACCTGGTCAGTTGGTGTAACTTATCATCCCGGACGCGGGATGCCCGGACGCAGGACATATGTGGTTAAATGGATCGGGCCGACGTTCCTCGACATATTTTCTGTATATATGAACAAGAAATGTTTTTCAAAGAAAGCTAAGCATGCATGGTATCCGCCCTAAGAGGCACTCATATGTACAGGTTACTCCTTTATCTCATGATATGGTCTATATTTCCACTCTGCTATTATTCATGTTTTACATCCCTTACTATGTTATTATTCATGTCTTACATACTCGGTACATTTCTCGTACTGACGTCCTTTCTTGTGGATGCTGCGTTCATGCTCGCAGGATCAGATAGCCAGCCAGATGATCCACCGTAGTAGGACCTCCCCTCAGCAGCAGTCAGTACGCTCCATTGATCCGGAGCTACAGCCGTTTTGGTATGCTATTTTGTTCTGTACATATATGGGTATGACAGGGCCTTGTCATGTCCTTTCTGTAGTTTGTACTCCATAGAGGTCTTTAGACAGCGATATGTAGTCGTGTTGTTATGCAGCCTCATCAGCACTTATTTTGTTGTACAGTATATATGAAGCGGCCAATCGGCTTGCGCTGTTACTCTCGATATTTATGTTTATATGTATGTGTTGGTCGTGAGCTTCCAGTTCAGTGTCTTTTATGTTGATTGTTCGGGAGATAGTATAGCTCAGTTACAGATTGTATATGGGCCCAGGATAGTCAATGAGAAGTAAATGTAGGCACAGGAGTTCTTGACCATCAATGGTCGGGTACTTGTCATGGCTCATCGGCTTGGGTCGTGACAAAAGTGGTATCAGAGCAGTTGGTCCTAGGGATTGTCTACAGACCAAGTCCGGTAGAGTCCTGTTTATGGGTGTGAAGCCGGCCACACTTATAAACAGGAGGCTGCAGGGCATTTAGGAATCATTGACCTTTCCTTCTATCTTAGATCGAGCGATAGAGCCAGAGTCTAGGGAAGTTTGCTTCTGACCTCTTTTTTCCTGTAGGTAGGCGCAGATTGACGAAAAGATGAAGAGATCAACTTCGGGCAGTAGGGGCACTAAGAAGGCCCCCAGATCAGATGCAGGACCCCAGGCTCCAGGACCCAGCAGGAGGAGCCTCAGTTATTCTATTGAGACTAATCCCTCAGAGGACCCAGCAACGATTCCTTCAGAGTTTTGACTACCAGGGAGGAGGAGCCCCCAGAGGACAGCTATGACACAGATCCGTCTGAGTATTTGTCTGGGACACTAGAGGAGGAGATCCCCGAGGCCGTACCAGCTGCTCCTATGGCAGAGCACTACGTCAGACCAGCTTCCCCGGTAAGTGTTACAGATTACTCCAGCCCTCTATCCTGGCCGTCGGTAAACCAGGACTTGCCCGATTATCTATATCCCTCGGACTCAGACGAGAGAGATAATGAAGGCCAGACGAGTAGATGGTGGGTGGATGATGACGAGGAGTACGCTTCGCCTTATAGTCCACTAGATAAGACTAAAGACCGATCGGATACAGGTATATGAGCCTTTATTGGAATTTTCTATGTATTTGTATTTGTTATAGATTATTACTTAATAGCGGCAAACAGAAATCCAAAGGGGCTGAAAACTAAGTATTTATAAGTAACGGCGACCAAGGTCTTTTTGCTATCATTGGGAATCTGGGAATCTAGGATGGAAAGTAGTCATATACATAGGTGAAGGGTGAATATTAAGGATTGAAATGGCCAAAATAGTAATTGTGTAGTCGGAAGAGTAAGAGATTCTTTCTAATTCAGAGGGAGAGGCATTACGAGAACAATTGGAAATCTGTTAAGATTTCAACTTGCTCCAGATTATGTGATGAAGGTCATGCGGTGAGGTGGATGCGATCATACCAGCATTAACGCATCGGGTTTCATCAGAATTTCAAGGTTAAGCATGCTGGGGTGAGTGAAATGTTAGATGGGTGATCCCCTGGGAAGTGCACTAAAAGTCCTATAAATTTAGACATAAGAGACGAATGAGAAGCTAGAGTAGCCTAAGGGAAATTAGAGTGTACGGAGTGGTTGGACCGGTGAAGAGAAAGAAGGTGCATCACAGTTCTAGAACTAGGATGAGGTTAAGTAGCGTTTGGAAATACATTGTAAGCGAGGCATTAGAAAAAAATATATATATGAATGCGTATGACATCCCATATGCGGCTGTATCAATGGGTATGTGTATCCCAGCAACCGACGTTGCGGCATATTGGAGGCATTGATTGAACAGGGTAGTAAGGTTCAAGTGACAAACGTTACCAGGTAAGCTGATGTTATTTTCACTACAGGTTAGGTTTGGAAAGTTCTAATGCAATGACATCTGGAAAGGAAAGAGAGTGAGTATATGGAAGGTAAGGAGATCCAAATGTTAGAAAAAAAAATAGGTAAGAAACATGAGTGAGTGAAGCCTCCAAGAGAGACGACGGGCAAAGCATGGGACTATTTGGGTAAAAGTTCGAAGGTAGGCATGTGAAAGGGATAAAGTGTGGTAGTATGGAAAAAAATAGGAATGTGTGGGATTAGAGAACGAATTTCGATAAGTGGGGCTAAAAGGATAGTGACCACGACAAGGAATGTGAAGTAAGAGAAAGAATGATTAGGGCTTGCAACGATTCTAAGAGATTTCCAACACTCGAAATATATATTTATAAAGGGATAAATGTGTAGCCATATTGATATGGTTGCCTCGGTTATAGAGAAGCTTTCCTAAAAGGTGACTTAAGAATAGAACGAATTTGCACGTTTAAAGGAATATTTCACGAACTTCAGAGCCGATACTATAAATAACAAGAGCAGAAGGGCGCTCAAGGAGGAAGGAACTCAAGGAAGGTTAAGGATGAAAATAGGGAAGGTACACCAACGGGCTGATCGAAAAAAGAAGGAGAGCATTTAGCAGCAAAGTAACTGGAAATCTTTAACCATGGGAGTAAGAAGGACTCCTTAATGAGTTGGCGGTAGGAAACCGATCAATCACCTAGATAAGAACGAGGATGATGGGGCGATACATATGATTAGAAAATTAATGACATGAGGCAAGAATTCCTATAAAGACCGAGAGATTCGATTATAAAGGAAACAGAGTGTAATGTAAGGAATGTGCATGGAGGACACCCTGGACGTAGCATCAGAAAGATCGGTAAAGGCTCGATGAGCGAGGCTGGAAAGAGTGTAAACTGTAAGAATTTTGTGCTAAGATCAAGAAGTAGCAGGACACTAGGAAAACTAGATGTACAGCTGCAACACAAACGCCTAGTTAAAAAGAATTATGAGTAAGTGAGTTAAACGGGCGAAAGGACTAGTAGTGGATGGAAGGGTATGAAAATATTGACAAAAATGATGATAGAGACATAAATGGAAGAAGAACTTAGGGTAAGAAATTTTAGATATGTTATAAGTAGAGTCAAGAGAGACAAGGAGTAAGGTATAATCGAAGATTTCATAAAGGACGTGGTGAATCTCGATGTCCTCATTAATTGGCGGGTTCAGGAAACCGTTAGTCATAGCCAGAGGTGTGAAAAGAAGAGGCACCAGAATTGGATCTAACCCTTATAAGTATTCCAATTGAATACAAGAGTGTAACTAGCAAGAAGATAGATAAGTCAGACCATATTATAACGGAACCCTGGCCTTAAGAAGATAGTGAAGGGCGGCAGATAATTATCGAAGACGATGGGTATTCGAAGGCTATGGGTGTATAAGGACCTCGTAATAATGGGGGAGGAACATATTAGACTTGAAAGGAATTATGACGTTCTTAAGCTCCAGAAGAAGAAATTTATTAGCTTGAGGTCAAAGTTCGAGGTGTATTGGCATAATAAGAAGATATCAGAAAGAAGCAGAAATGAATGGAAAATAAGTGTGCCATGAGGCAGACATAGAAAGAAAGTATGGAAGACAACTCAAGGTAATGCTTCACGCCGACATGAGCTACGACATTACTAGACCATGGTTTGAAACCCCCGTATCAGGCAAGAATTGCACCGTACCTAAGTATGCAGCGACATGTCCTAATGAGTAATAAAGAGAGCAAAAAAGGCTTTTAAGTCAAATTCACAAGGATGACAGAGAGGACGACGAATCCAAGAATGCCAAAAAAAAAACATTTTAGCACTGGAAGGGATAACAATTGTAACAAAAGTAACAAAGATTGGTAGTTTGGTAATTTTCTGAAGAAAGGAAGAACATTGCTCTTATGAATGGGAATAAGAGAGTTCACCGAATATTAGACGACATTTAATGGATCACTAATTATACTGAATATGAGAGTATATGCTATGGAATTATATGAACCGTCAACGTGAAGCTATGCCCAACTACAAGTGCAAGAGGGTCACATCAGAAAGTCAATAAGGAATAACGACAAATGAAGTGACCACCGGTACAAGGAAATCGAAGCTAGCTATATATATGTTGCAAGAAAGTCGTAATGGAGTATGAATTGCCGTAGCCCTATGCTTTTGGGTTGTATTGCGAGATTTGAAGTAAGGAGGTTAAAGAAACAGTTGTGGCAGGAGCTCAAAAATGTGGCAAGCTACAAATTAGTTTAACTTAGATTATGAGTTTGCCATAAGTGTAACTACACTGTGAAGGATAGTAAAGGGTGAAGAACCATTATGTATATGCGTACTTTGGATTGATGGAACTGGTCTTGGAAAGGAAATGGGAGGAATAGTTGAAGGAACACAGCTATTATGCCCACTAGCGACAAGGTCATGTTGGATACACTCGGAATGTAAGGGTAAGAGAGACGGTGACAAGGATATAAGGAATAATAAAGCTGACCAATGAACTACAAAAAGTCAGTACTGTGTATATCCAAGACCAACATATATCAAAAAGAGTAGCCCGATATGGTACTGAAGGGATAAACGCTGGAAGGGCACCGTATATGAGAAAGGTAGTGGGTCACTAACAGGGAAACAAAGAACGCGAAAAAAGAGAAATACTTACGGGCCGATGAATAGTTATGGCACGATAAGTCAAGACTACAATAATGGAGACAAAACGAGAGCGAGATGCTAGTTAATTTCCGCCATGTACATGAAGACAAAGAAGTGAAAGAAGCTGACTGAAGGCAATGAAAGAGTTAAGGGAAGATGAGAAGAGACTAAACTAAGTTATAGTCTAAGCAAACGGTAATCAGAACCTAAGGGAAGAATAACGGTTCTAAGGAATCAAAGATGGTGTTGTGGGTTGGCAATACTGCAACATTCGAGGACGAATGTTTCTAAGGGGGGAAGGATGTTACACCCCGTAGTTTCTGTACGTTGAGATTCGTTAGGTATTAGCTATTCAATTGCAGACATCGAAGTTATTATCGAGAAGATGCAAGATCATAGGTGCTCGTGTTACGATTATAAGAGTCCGAGTTCGCATAACAAGTTATAGGAGGATTGGAAAACCAGTGAACTAAGGAGATTAAGCTTCCGAGGCTTTGAAGGAAAGTTGGGCAAGGTTTGGTATGGAAATTTTGGTCTAACTGGAGGAAATAATATGTTTTAGTATATTAAGAGTTTTGAAGTGAAACAAAAGTCTAAAGCAATGTTCGGGAAGTTTAGTTTCCAACGCAACAAACTGCTCCTCAATAGGACATCGGGGTAAGAAGATATGGACGTTACAAATCAGGCTGGTAGACCAGGAAAATGGTCTGCGCGAACACGCCGGGGAGTGGCATGAACGCGCAGAAGGCCGAGGGCCAATACAGCGCGAACGCACCACCACGAGGCGCGAACGCATTGAGCAATTTTGAGGCCCGGGTTCGGGATGAAGGTTATGTTATAAGAGTGTAATAATAATAATAATATATATATATATATATATATATATATATGACATTTGGAGACCATATGGTGTGAATTGGTTCATGTCACTTGACGAAACGCGTCGTAGCTGTAAGCTACGTGGGCCCCACACACCTGAGTTTTATAAAGGACATATGAAGAGATATATGAGTAGTACATGGAACGTCGAGCAAGTCCAAAAAAGGACCCGTAAGCCAAAAAAGGGCATAAGCCCTCCAAAAGGACGATTTAAGGAAACATTTTCGGATGATCTGATTTGGAGAGGCCAAAATGATATTATACGTTTGAAATTTGGAAACACACCAATAATAGAAGTTGTAGATAAAGGAAATATCTTTCTAACCGTAGGTCGTGGGCCCTCACACAATATTGGCATCAAGAGTTATGACCTTTTTACTGAACGAAGGCGCAGGCAGAAAAACTAAGGCTGCGCGAACGCGCCTAAAGGGGGCGCGAACGCGCTAAAGGAAATTTAAGTCGGACCAGGCAGAACCTGGACCGCTATTTATAGGGGGAGACCCCCTCATTTTCGTCCCAAACCACCCCAAACTCTCTCTAATCTTCCAGAATATTCCCCAACTTTCCATCATCAACTTTTTAGCCTGAAACCAGGTATAATTCCCAAATCCCGGTCAAGACGGCGTGTAGTTGCAACTACAAAATTATGTATTAACGCGTTGTGGCTTAAGCTCAAGGTGGGAGAGTGAAGATATAGCATTCTTATCGAAAGATAGGTATGAATCTCTTGTTATTAACGTTAATCTTAGTTTATTTACGGAGAAGGAACTGTAAAATTGTTATAAAATGGTTCTGTGATGGAAATATGGGACAAACACCATATGGGATGTTTATGAAGTATTTTGGAGTTGGAAATATTATGGTTAATGTTGGTATTGTTGTGATTGTAGTTGGTTGTTGAATTGAGAATTCGGGCTAGACATATAAACAGGGGAGATGCTGCCCGGTTTTCGGCGGTATATAGAATAGTTTGATTTGAAACATGGAATAAGTGTGCGATAAAGAGGCTAACATTAGTGTAAATCCTCTTAAATGTAGACTTACGAGCTCAGACGCATAACCGTAGCCAATAGGAGGTTGAACAGGTATGTTAAGGCTCGTCCCTTTCTTTCTAAGGCATGATTCCTATGACTACAATTCCATAAATGTTCTCATAACTTCTTTGTTTTCAAAAGTTAGAAGTCTATGATTCCAAGGAATGATTCCTTTTCCCGATAACCCGTAAATGCTTTCCAAAATGTCCGTATTTTTCCAAAACAGCGGTTTAGGACTTCGTAAGCTTTTATGACAACAACGATGGATATGTTTTACAATGACAACAATGATGTCAAAGATGAGAATATTTTCCTATGATGATTATGATGATGAGGATTCTGTGTTTAAAGGTTCCAAGTTTACGATTTCAATGACGATATAAGAATGTTGAGCTATTTCTTGATTTCTCAATTTTATTCATGGATGATGACTATTTTTAAAGATTCCAAGTATAGGAATTGACGCCTTATGAGATTTATGATCTTATTCTATGTTTCTCTTGAAGTTATTTTTCATTGATAGTTTCACGTTATAATAATTGTTCCTTCAAGGTGAGATAAAGCGACGATGATTATTCCATAATATCATCGAAGGTTACCGACCTTACGTCACTCCGATAGAGATATAATTTTCCTTGGGCTCTCCTGCATGCTGCTTATATGATATATGCATATGTATATGGGGAATATGGGGAAAAAGGGAGTGGCTCTATAGACGCATGGCCACCTGATCAGTTGGTGTAACTTATCATCCCGGACGCGGGACATATGTGGTTAAACGGATCGGGCCGACGTTCCTCGACATATTTTCTGTATATATGAACAAGAAATGTTTTTCAAAGAAAGCTAAGCATGCATGGTATCCGCCCTAAGAGGCACTCATATGTACAGGTTACTCCTTTATCTCATGATATGGTTTATATTTCCACTTTGCTATTATTCATGTTTTACATCCCTTACTATGTTATTATTCATGCCTTACATACTCGGTACATTACTCGTACGGACATCCTTTCTTATGGTCACTGCGTTCATGCCCGCAGAATCAGATAACCAGCCAGACGATCCACCGGAGTAGGACCTCCCCTCAATAGCAGTCAGTACGCTCCATTGATCCGGAGCTACTACTCTTTTGGTATACTATTTTGTTATGTACATATATGGGTATGGCAGGGCCTTGTCCTGTCCTTTCTACAGTTTGTACTCCATAGAGGTCTATAGACAGTGATATGTAGTCGTGTTATTATGCAGCCTCGTCGGCACTTATTTTGTTGTACAATATATATGAAGCAGCCAATCGGCTTGCATTGTTACTCTCGATATTTATGTTTATATGTATGTGTTGGTCGTGAGCTTCCAGTTCAGTATCTTTTATGTTGATTGTTCGGGAGACAGTATAGCTCAGTTACAGATTGTATATGGGCCCAGGATAGTTAGTGAGAAGTAAATGTAGGCATAGGAGTGCTTGACCAGCTATCACACCCTAATTCCACTAAGGTGTGATGGGCACCCGGCCCCATATCCGAAGCCGAGCGAACCCACAGACCTTTGGGACACTCATAATCTTAGTAGACTTTTTAAATCAGATAAAAATAAAATATATAATAAACTCACAAAATATGCTTGTTCGATGCTTTCCGAATCAAAGAGAATCTATAATCATACAGAATTTAACACATAATACAAAATGACATATCGGCTGATGAAGCCGCATACACAACTGACATACTATACCCACGGCTCTGTCTGCAAAGTCTCTAACATCAATCCAGAAAAGCATAGCATACAAACTCTGACTCGGCAACACTCCAGGAGCAAATGGAGCTTGCCAACTCTGCTGGAACATCCTCTACAATAACTTCACATCGTCTGGGTGTACCTGCGCGGCATGAAACGCAGCCTCCGAAGAAAAGGGGGTCAGTACGGAATATGTACTGAGTATGTAAAGCATAAGGTGCAATAGATAGAATCATAATCTGAACAGAGGATACAGAAAATAAATGTAGTAACCGGAGTATAAAAAATGCTTACTCATACAACATAGGTAATGCATGTCAAAACATATGCCATATCCGGCCCCATTATGGGACTCGGTGAACAGAACGTGGTCGCCACCCCGTCACTGGCGCCACAACATAGCATAACTCCAGAGTAGGGAATATCTCCGTAACATATCATAACATATCAGATGGCCATATCATATCAAATATCAGAGTGTGCACATATCATATCATATCATCATATATCAGAATGTGTGTACATGGCACAGCATACTCCACAACCCATGTACCTGTATACCTGCCCCCTCACATCGAGGCACGGCGAACAATGCAGTGGAATACGCGTGATAACATATCCTGGCCCGGGCTCAGTGAAGGAAACATTGAGGCATCCATTTTCGGATATCACAATAGTATATGTCAAAATAAGCTTTCTGAAATCAATTTCATGTTTCAAAATACATTATGGGACTTATCAAAATAATTCAAACAAATGTCATATAGTAGTTAGACGAGTAGCCAAGAGTTTCCTTTGAATTCTACTTCAAAATAAGTCAAAAGGAACAAATCAGAAAAAATCCGGGAATAGTGGGCCCACCTCGGGTCAAATGAGGTGGCGTACCTAATTTGCGTATGTTACACTTCATAACATCACTTATGAGAGTTTTAAAGTAATCGGGTCCTATTTGTGCAAGTTCTAGATGTTTAGGCAATTTTTTCAATTATTCATAACATTTTCAATTCAATTCTACTGAATTAAAAAGGGGCAAATTTAGGTGCGGATTTCTAAGAGTAGAGTCGTCCTCAGAGCTCATATCCAAGCCTATCATACCTAGGACATGCCAAGAGAATGAAAAGCAAAGCTTTACATACCTTATTCGCTCCTTACGCTTCTCCAAATTCGAATCCCGTTTCGTCAAAAATCTACAATTGGTCACATTTACCAAATATTAATCATAAGATTTTAAGAATTCAATCTTAACCAATACTTGTCTACATAAATTTGGGCAGCACCTCCCCTATATATACAACATCCCCGAGATTTAACTCGGCTCAAATATCAACAACCATACCAACAACAATACCAATAACATCAACATTCGATTTGAAACGCATTCTAACATAAATTGTCTTCTTTTCCGAATAGTG